>NW_005179386.1:0-48400 GCF_000350225.1 Chondrus crispus | reverse complement strand
AACACAGAAGGTTTAATCTGTCGGAAAGCCCACCTGGATGGTGTCGAACAAATTGTCGTCCCAACAACCCTCCGTGACAGGGTGTTGTATTTATCGCATTATCCCGCCACCTCAGGTCACCCTGGAGGTCGGCGTTTATTCTACACGCTCTGGCAGCGGTATTACTGGCCAAGCATGTCGGTCGATGCCTATTCCACAGTCCGGATGTGTCCCGACTGCGCCAAGGCCAGCACCAAATTGCGTAAACACAACTCAGAATTGAAGACGTTCCCTCCATCAGGCCCCCTGGAGTACATCGCAATTGATATCCTTGGAGAACTACCCCGAACCCCAAGAGGACATCGTTACCTCTTGGTGATGACGGACCGTTACTCCAAGTTAACCCGAACCGTACCCTTACGGAAAATCACCGCCGAGACAGTAGCTCAGGCGTTCATTTCACACTGGGTCTTCGTTTACGGAGCCCCAGTGAAGCTCCTCTCCGACAACGGGAGTCAATTCACTTCGAGGTTCTTCCTCGCAGTGTGCAAAATCCTCTCTATTGAGAGTGTGTTCACAACCGCATATCACCCCCAGACTAATGGGCAGGTGGAAAGATTCAACAGAACGTTGGTCTCAACTCTACGGCACTATCTGGCCGATAACCAACGTGACTGGGACCAGTACACGGATGCCCTCACCTATGGCTACAACTGCACGGTCAACCGCATGATCGGCATGAGGCCATTTGAGCTGGTGTTATCCCGGACGCCGAGTCCGTTGTCCCTACAGCAAACTCCGCTGTTGGCACCCTCCGCCTCACGGGCGCATTTCAAGTTCCGCTTCCTCGCGTGGTTGCACGGCCTCATGGCTACGGCTGACAAGAACCTACGCGCCGGACAGGAACACTACAAGGACGACTTTGACAAGCGGATTCGACTCCCTACGCCAGAATATCAAGTAGGGGACCAAGTCCTCGTTAACCGAGAAGCGGCATTACGCTCAGAGGAGCAAACCGACAAGGATGGGGTGAACAACAAACTCGCACCGCGCACTGAGGGACCGTTCCCCGTGGTAAAGGTGGATGACCATACTGTCACCGTCCTTCGAGGTACCGGGCTGAAGGACAGAATCTCTCGAGATAGAGTCGTCAAGGCCCCCCCGCTACGCAACGCGGTCGGGGCGCTACGCCCTCGTTGGCGGATCAGCGCGATGATGGGGAAACCCCGTCGTCGGACACGACTCCCATCCGAGGGAGAGGCACTGAGGGACAGTCGGGTAATCTACCGCTCGACGACCTCGACCCGGCGGAGGACGCCGCCACCCCGGCGCCTCCTCCCGCGCACGCTCCGGGACTGATGGATGCCCTGACCAGCGGAACCCCGGAGCGGGTTATATCTCGACTCGCTCCCACCCCCTCCCAGGTAAGGGAGGTTCCATCTTCGAACCGAAGGACTACGGCTACTGCATCTGCGAGAGGAAAACGGGCACCCCGCAGTGCGCCGGGGTCGCCCGGGAATGCGCGTACACCCCCCCGAGCCGCGACCTCCAATGACACGTGTCGCGCCTGAGGGAGAAATAGCGACCCGCCAAGATGGACGAAGGGCAGCTTACACGATCGGGCCACGCTTGCTCCCTTGCGAGAGACACCCGAACCTTCCGCACCGACACCCGCGGGGCGAGCCGTCCAACAGGCTCTGTCGGAGGCCATACCGGCCCTTGCCGCGAGGTGTACTTTTAACCTCATCGGCGCTGGCCTGCCACCGTCGCCGGCCCCACCTCCGCCGCGTTCTCCGACCTCCCCGGGAGTATTACCCACCGAGTACGTCGTAGAATCCCTCTCCGGGCATGCCGCCGGCTCGGACGGAATTCCGGTGTTTCGCGTTCACTGGTATGGCTATTCTACGGACGACGACACCTGGGAACCAGCCCACCACGTTGACTACAATACCGTCGTACGTTACTGTCGACGCAAGCACCTGCGGGTACCCGCTCGGTCACTATGGGACCGGCCCGACAGCGTCGGTATGCAGCATTAGCCCCGGCCGAAGAGGCCGCGGATAAAGTCTCGTACAACGAGGACGGTGACCTCGCAGAAGCGAGAAGGACGGGATTCATCAGTTCGAAGTGTCGAAGGGAAAAGCCGCCTCCCGTACCAAGGAGGGAACTCGCACATATACCAGGGTCATGACTGGCGGTGAAAGAGGATGCCGAATGCCTAACTCGTAGCCGAGGGGCTAATACTCGCTCGATCGAGGCATGACCCGCGGTTACGGCGGTAACAACTTATTACCTCGTTGAACGAGGGAGCCCCTTTCCCCCCGTCAATTCGGGGTGGTGACTCCCTCCCCGTCGAGGTACCACTACTCGCACGGGCGAGGCCGGCCCGCAACTCCGCCGGATGACCGCGAGGGTAAGCCTCGCAAGTTCGAGACCGCGACTCGCGAGAGCGAGAGAGACGGGACTTGTCGGTTCGCAGGTCGGAGGACATCCGACCTCTTCCCCCGAGTAGGAAATTCTCGTATACACGACGTCGGGATTCCCCGAGGAAAAGGGAAGGGGTCGCATTATTAACCCCCGTTAAGGTGAGGCGTATACCACCTCCCCGGGGGGATACAAGGACTCGCTCGCTCGAGGAGGGCAGCCAAGCAAGACGCTCGGGGATCGCAAGGCAAGACCCGGCGACCGACTCCTTGACCCGCGCCAGGGGGAGGACAGGACACGCCAAGACGAGGGTAGGCCAAGCGAGGTCGGAATGAGACTCACCGGCGTGAGAAAAACAGAACTCGCCAACTCAAGGCGGATGTCCCTCTACGCCACGTGTACAGCGCTGAGAGGGTGTACCGCGCGCTCGTCCGCACGTCGGGATCTAGCGGCTTTCCCTCATGTAACTGTAGTGCAATGGGGGGGCAAAGAGAAGGGCCCAGCCCGGGATCGGTAAATGGTGGTAGAGACTTGTAAAGGCAACTGTTCGACGAGTTCGGAGGGGTGTTTAGGTAAACCTGGTCCGATGGGTCGTAAATCCAATGCTCGAAGAGCGCCTTGTACACCTTATACCCTTGATAAGGTCTTCGACGGGGACGTCGCAACGTAGCCCGTCGGGAAGAAGAAAACGTAGCAGCGCTACACCGTCGTACTGCCCGATGGCAAAGTACCAACAACGGATCGGTCGCAACCAGTTTCCGATGGAACCAACGCTGAGAAAAGCACCACTGGTGCACCAACACAAAAGCCCGATGGCAAATGACGTCACGTTGCGGATCGCAATCCTACAAGGTGGGACCAACTCAAGATTAAGGGAAATTAGGATAGGGAAATAAAGGAAAATTGATAAGGGAAAGAGGGGACCCCCGAGCGCTGAAGGATGCCGTAGGCTTAGGAAAAAGGGGACGTCTTGGTAGAGACGGACTTCGACCAAGGCGACATTCAACTCCGGCAACTCGGGTTAGATTGGGAAATAAAGGGAAAAGGAATGGGACCCCCGAGCGCTGAAGGATGCCGTAGGCTTAGGTAAAAGGGAGCGTCTTGGTAGAGACGGACTTCGACCAAGGCGACATTCAACTCCGGCAACTCGGGTTACCTTTACTGACTTGGTCGTCAGAGGGCTAAGGTATATATCGCCCCGCCGGAGCCACTACAGTAGCTCTCGGCGCTAGATCCTAGATCTAATCTAATGTTAAATAACTAATATGCAACTAATTAAAATTACTAATTAAAATAATAAAGTGAAATGATTTCCACTTTTGCTTGTCATACCCCATCATTTTCATTTCTTTTCACCCCCCTTTTCAGGTGCGTATTGCACTACAGTAACGAGGTTTATTCAGGATCTCGGTCCCCACTTCCGTGGAGCGAGTTAGACTACCTCGCAGGTTCGAGGCCTGGCACTAAATGACTCGACCATCGAGGGACTATTACTCGCACTCTCGAGGGCGTAACTCGACAATCGAGGGACTATTACTCGCACTCTCGAGGGCGTAACTCGCATATGGAGGACTACAGTGACGCGTACGCGGGCTAGACCTCTTCCACATAGTCCCCGACTTCCTCCTCCGGCAGCACCTCGCGAGGCTCGCCAGGAGTTACACCGCCCTCCTTCTCCGTTGTAGGGGAAGCAGAGATTCCCTTCTCGACGACCCTGTCGGAATTGCCCTCCGCCACAACGCGTAGGGGCGTCTCCCTCGCCGGGGAGACGGCCGCTGAGGGCGACGCGCTCCGAGGTACCACGGCGCCCTCTTCTGCACCGCCCTCCGCCACAAGGCGGCGTACCGCAGCCACCATCCGCGGGTTGCGCAGAAGCACCCGCAAGTCCGCCTCCGACAACTCAGTCGGATGGCGTCCCTCCCCGACCGGGGCCCCTACACGCGTCCCGGTCGCCTCACCTTTGGCCATCACAACATCCGCCGAAGTTCCACGCTCGCCGTGTTTGGCCCTCACCCGCACGGGCTCCCAAGCCCCGCGTTCGGGATCGCCCCCGGGAGTCTCCTCCCGGACTCGTACGCGCGTGTTTCCGACACTACCCCGAGTGGCCTGCTCCGGTCGCCCGCGCATCAGCTCGGGCTGGGTGACGCCCAAGGTCCCGGCCGCGATACGCACCCAGTTGCCCGTTAGCGGGGTGCCGGCATCATACCTCCGACCTGGGGAGTGATTCCTCACGCGATGATTGTCATAATGGTGCCCTTGGTTATACGGAACCCGAGGCCAGTCAACACTGTCGTGGATATCCAACAGGGCGAGTAGACGCTCCTGTAGCGCCGCCGACCCCAGCACCCTCGTCAGATCGAGCCTCCGCAACCACTCCACCACGGCCGTAGGGAGGACATACAGGCGCCCATCATACGTAGACCAGATGAAACGCTTGGCTATAATCGCGATCCACTCACTCAGGAACACCATCCATTTTGGCGACTGAGGATCTTCCATCATGCCGAGGCCATAGTACACTAGGCACGGAGGGAGCTCAGCTATGAAGTCCGCCGGGACTTCATACTGATCAAACCACGTCGGTATCTCGGGGTACCGAGTGTGCAACGTCTCTCGCTCGAACGAGGTTACCTCGACCCACTCATAGGCGATGAATACCCCCATTCGGTTTCTCATACGACGCTCGAATTTCAGCTTCCCATGCATCACGGGATCTCGCCGCCTCTCCAATTCGACGTCATAGCCGGGGGGCATCAACGGAGTGTCCCAGGCCATCAACGAGACTGAGGGTACCTCCTCCCTATCGCGGAGACCCTCCATTACCCGCCGTGAATTTGCGACATAACCCCGATCCGCCTCCGACCTGTACGCCCACGTGTCGAGCCCCCACGCTCGCGGGACTAACCGATTACACGGCGTACGGCGAATGCGCTGCCGGAGAAAACTCACGAACGCTTCATGCGACTCGGCGTCCGTCCGCCGAACTCGGGGCGCAATAATTCCCTCTCCACGACCAATCGGTGGGTAAAATCGCGGGAGAACACGGCTTGCAAACTGTAGCAATAACACCCCCAGCGATAGGGGTGTATGCACAGTTCGACCGAGACCCCGTCCGATCGGGAAGACGGGGGTGAAGCAGGACACCAGCTAACGGCACCGGGCAGCGGGCCCGGGTAGCGTGGTAGAGCGGGAACGGGGAGGACGCCGGTACGCACGAGCGGTTCGAAGCCTCGACGCCCCGGCGCGGTACTGGGTAACGATCCAGTACCGACGGGCGGAGGCGGAGCCGACTCGTGGGCGTACCGCGCGCGTCCTCAACCCGCGCTCGGTGCCGCTCTAAGGTAGTTAGCGAGCGCTACCTTAGAATAAGCGGGAAGTCGGACCTTGACGGTCGGTGGGTGACAAGTCCGTGCTTGTCCTCCTCCACCGCCGCCGGTCTGCTCCATATTTAATGTACATAATAACCTATCATAATAGTACAGTACCGATGTACTGTAGCGACGTACTGTAGCGGTCGGTCGACACTGTAATGCTGTCAGCCATCGGGGCTGACAGTACACGTGTGTGTGCGTTCTTCGGTCCCGCGCGTACACGTGTACACGTGCGCCCCTGTACTCGAGGGTACACGTGGTGGTACTGTAGAGCATCGAGCCCTACAGTAACCGATCCGGTTCTGAGTTGATCCAATCTAAAATAAAGCCCCAGGGGGGGTTATACTACACGGCCCCCCCCTTAAGCGGGGACGTCCGCGTCCACGGGTGCCTGTAGAGCGGAAGCCATGGCCGACCGTATAATCGATACGGTCCCTTCTACTCCCTCCCACGATCCCGCTCTCGGGTCAGCATTCTCGGTGTCCCGCTCCGCCCTCGTTTGCGCGCGTGTCGATCTATCGCCCCTCTCTCTGGCGTCCCGAGACCTCGCCTCCCCTTTGTCGCCGTCGGCTGTTTTCTGCCGTTCGGTCGTGCGTGCCCCCTCTGGGCTCGCCTTGAGCGTCGATTCGTCCCTCCCTTCGGAGGGGTCTGTTCTTCTGCATCCGACTTGGCGGGCACCCTTTTCTTTCCGTACCCAAGAGCCGGCTTACTCCCTCGTCTGCTGGATTGGCCCGCGTCCTTACGTCATCCATATGTCGCCCCTCACTACCCCTGAGGGCGCCCCCGCGCGTCCTCTGCCGCCCCTTGGGATTGGATCGGACGCACCGGTCGTCTCCTCCCCGACCATGGGTCACCCTACCCCCGTCGAGGAGGTGGCATCGCGGTCGCCTTCGGCCGCTCTCAACCCTTCTGCGCCGCCGCTCTGGTGGCCTCCGAGGCCTCTCCGAAAGCCTCGAGAAACCCGAGCCTCTACAGTATCCGAGGAGTTGGATCCCTCGCCGCCGCCCGTCGCTCCGCCGTTGGCTGCGCCCGTCGGTGGCGCGAGTGGTTCGCACGATGGGGAGCTCGCGGCATGGCCGAGGGATGGTTCGTACCGTCCCGTCGAGGGCTCTCACGGGGCCACTGGTAGTTGTCGGCGTCCCGGGGCGCCGACGCCTTTTTCCCGGCTCGGCAGGGTCGTGGAGGAGGAGGTGTCCGACACCTCCACGCAGTGGCTGGGCGTCCCCTTGGAGCGGTCGATTCCGCTACCGCTCAGTAGCCTAAACTACGCGTGGCGTCGCCACGCGCGGTCGGGCATCACCGTCGGTGAACTCTTGGCGCGAGCGAGTTTGCGACCTGATCTACTCCGGATTCGCACCATATACGCAGGTGGCCGAGCTGAGGAGGCGTCCCTGGCCTTAGGGCGCTTGCTATCTGAGGGCGACGGTGCCCCCTATCAAATTCCGGACGAGATACCCGGCGACAGGACGTTCGTCTATAGTGTAGAGGAGGCCGAGTACGTCGACCGGATGTCGACGTACCTCTTCCATCGGGGCCCCCGGGATCCCCGTCGTTTCGTACTTTCGGAGGTAGCGGGGCTATACGTCAGCTCCCGTACTCGCGCCCATTCGAAGGCTCGGGCGGCCCTTCAAAAATCGGCCTGTTCCCTGATGCGCCTTCACCACATCGCGTTGGCGCCAACTGATTGGTCGGCGTATCGCAACGCTGCTGAAGAAGACGGACGCGTCTTCCCGTCAGCCGCGTTCGCCCCCGGTCTGTCGCGAAGCGACTTTCCCGAGCTTCCCGCGGTTATACGGGAGGCACTCCCGTCGTTAGGGGTGCATCCGTTACTCCCCTACACTCTGAGACACTTTGGCTTCGCTTGTAATGACCCGGTACACCCGGCTTACGCGGAGCTGGTCTACAATTTCGAGTGCGAATGGGCGTGGTCCCTATGCACCGCCTTCATGGACGAGGTGTCATTGCATGGTAGGGCTTTCGTACAGCCCGTTGGCGTGCTGTCCTTCCTTGGCCGGGTCCCGCCGTCGCTTCCCGACCTGACCTTGCACCCCATGGAGCGCGGCTCCCCGCACGTCCCATGGTCCTACTCCTTGGTTCTCGATCTTATGCACCGCGCCGTGGCGGTACCCGAGCGCAATCGGCGTTCTTGGACCGATTACACAACCAGCACCTGGAGCCTCTACGTGATCTACAATTGGAAAGGGGATGCTTTCGTAGCGCGTCCCAGTCCGCTCGGGTCGGGTCCTTCCCGGAGCAAGGGAGGCGTGGGGTCCGTTGCCCGAGCAGCGCGCCGGAAGCGGTACCGCGATTTGGATGGCGAAGCTCCGTCTGTCGCCTTCCGAGATGCACGTTCCCCACGTACTTCCTTCTTCCCTTCGGGGGAGGGGTACAGTGCCGCGGTAGGCGCTCCGTCGGTTCTCCCGCCCCCTCTTGGGGCCGACTCATGTCGTGACGTGAGTCCCAAGACCACGTGCAGCCTTGATCTGAGTCACGACGAGATCATTGCTATCCCAGGGGTGGTCCGCGCTCTGGGCCGTTCGGTCGCCCGAGTTTGGCAAGTTGGAGGTCTCCTCCGGACACTGGCCGGTTGGTACATGGAGCGGAGTGACGAGGCTCGTCGCCTCGGTGCACAACTCCGCCATGCCCAGGGGGAAATCGAGACCCTTCGTGAATCGGCGTCGCGCCAGAGCAGCATGCTACAGCACTTATCGGCCGAGCGCGATCGATATCGCCTGGAGCGAGACGACCTTCGGGCTGCCCCTACACACGTGCCTCTCCCTCAACTTCGGGACCCCTATGAGAGACGTGTGCACGACTCCTCGGTGGTTGGCGGACCAGCCGTCCCGTCCAAATCGCGTCCGGGATGGTCCTCCCACCCGGAGATAGCGCTTCCGCCCCTCCACGAGATGGAGTCGGACGTGCCGTCGCACCCCAGCTACCGTCCCCCGGAAAGGCGTGCCTCCGGGTCGTCGGTGCCCTCCAACGGTACGAACCGTTGAGCGTGCAAGCGTAGCGACCGGCTCTCGACATCCCTAGTCATTTCCTTTCCCGTAAAGCCCCTAAGGCAATTCCTCGAGAGTCTTTCTCCTACGCTCGCGGCAGTCGCCTCATTGGCGGCGCCGTCCGCCAGCGGGCGAGTGCATGGAAGCATAGTCGTTCGTTACCCTTCTTCTTGCCGCTCGCCGTCGAGGCGAGAGCGCGAAGACGCCAAGTACGTATTCTATCTGGCGTACCTCGCCTTCGGGGGGCGGGCGCTCCGGAGCCTGTGCCTCGGTTCGAGTGACGTCGCTCCTCTACGGGAGAGCCGCGCTTCGGGTCGTGTCGGGGAGAGGGGGTTCGTCGACGGATTAACGGGATGTCCGCAGTTGAGATGGGGAGTCGCGCTTCGGCTAAAATTAACGAGCTCCCATTGGCTGAAACACTCCCGACTCTCCCGCCTGGCTTGAGGGGCGTGTGGGGCGAGCTCGTTCCTCTTGTCGCCTTCCCCCCTTCCGGGGGATCCGCCGTATGATGCAAGGTACGGTTGCGTTGACGAGTTGCTCTCCTACGTCCGTCACTATCCCCTCGTACCTGGTCCACAGCGCACAGAAACTTCTGTACTCTTTTTCTGTCTCAGTCCGTCCTTCGACTTTCTCAGTTTCGATAACTCCCGCTAGGGCGATTGTCCTCGCCCCTCTGCGTTTCCCGACCGCGGGGAGGCATCGAATGAGCTCCCTTCGCTGTGGGGCCGCCGACCCGGTTCTATTCTTCTCGTGCAGAGGGCGACCTGCGCCGGGGAGTCGTCCATGGGGCAGCTGTGCGGGCCGTGGGTCTCTGCCCGCGTTCCTTCCTTACTATCATAATTACTCCCGACGTTCCCTCCAGTGCCCGAGCGGGGCAACTCGAAAGTCGCCGTTCGAGCCGGCAGTAGTTCCCCGGTGCTCCCTTCTCCGTGCGTCCTTACAGGGCGCTCTGTGCTCTCGTAGAGGTTGAGTGCGTGGGTTGTGTGTTTCATCAATCTTCGACTTGTCTCCCGGGGGGCTTGCTCAGGCGGTGCTCCCGCCCCTCTTGGTCGTCGCGTACGCGGGCGTGCGGTGCGCAGGATTTCTCGCGGCGGCCATGGTCGGCGGTGGCGAACGATCTTCTCTTGGTCCCTGCGGCGCGCACAGAACAAGATGTCAGATTCAGTACCGTGGAAGGGAAAAGGGGGTGTGTAGGCGTCGTGTTTGGCTCGCGTGCGTAGCGACCGCGTGTTGCGTTCTCGAATACGCGATCGCGTTGTGTGATTCGCATTCATACGGCGTCCCCATGATGCCGCGGTCGGGGAGGGGGTGGAGTTGAGATATACGTATTCTCCGGGACGGAGGCGGGAATTAATACGTCGTATGCGCTTATCGAAGTCGCGCTTGTAGCGAGCCTGCGTCCGACGCAGGCTCCCGTAGGCCTTCTGGATAGTCGAATCCAAGGTCTTGAGGAACTCGGCACGTTGGTTCCCCCTATCGGAAGGGGGCGCGTCGCCGTCCGCCCGTCGGAGAGAGAACTCCGGCGATGGCCTGCTGAGCACGAGCTCAAACGGCGTGGTGCGTGTGGTGCGATGTACGTGGGAGTTGTACGCATACGTAAGCGGCCCCACGTACACATCCCAGTCGTCCTGGTGTTCACCCACGTAGTTCCGCGGCATCGAGGCGATTGTTCGGTTATAACGCTCGACTTGCCCGTTCGTCTGGGGATGGTACGCCGAAGTGTACAAATTCGTTATCCCCAGAACGCGGCACGTGCTGTGGAAGAACTTGGCATTAAACTGAGGGCCGTTGTCCGAAAGCAACGTGCGAGGGACGCTATACTTGAACACCCACGAGTCGCAGAACGCAACTGCGACCGTGTGCGCTGTTATCGTGCGGAGCGCAACGACTTGCGTTAGCTTACTGAAGCGGTCCGTAATCACGAGCAGGAACCGTTTTCCTGTCTTCGTCTTGGGGAGCGGCCCCAAGATGTCGATCGCGAGGCTCTCGAGGGGCCTCGTAGCTGGAAACAATCTCAATCGGTTGAGCTGTTTCCTCAGCTTCACCCGGTTCATCGCGCAGGTTCGACACCCTCGCACCGTGGCTGCGACGTCTGCAGCCAGGTGGGGCCAGTAGTACTCGCGTCGAAGTGCGTAGTACATACGGTTCTGGCCAGGGCGCCCCGCGATGGCCGGGTTGTGGCACAGGCGAAGGAGCCTGGCGCGGAGCGTCTGAGGTACCACGACCTGAACGATATCAGGGTCGAAGGGGTGTCTCCGCTTGAGCACCCCTTGGTGGTCCTCGAAGAACGCGGAGTCTCGAGACTCTGACTGTCGTGCCAAAACGGTTTGGCAGAAGTCATCCACGCGTTGCTCCTCGGCTATCTCCTCTATCGTAAGAGGGGCCGGAAGGTCGTCCTGCGGTGGGGCGACCGGGGAGTCGAGCGCGCCAGCCTCGAGGTCTTCGGCGCGCTGGATGTCGGCGGCGTCGAACTCGTCGTTCTCCTCCCAAAACGAATTGGGTCCTTGGAGAGCGGGGGCTTCGTCGTCACCTCGCGGTTCGTCGCGCGTCCGTGCGCGCGACCTTGTTCGGGCTTCGGCTTCATTCCGTGTCGTTACGAAGACATGGACGGCCTGATGATCACAGCTCGCGGTACAAGCGTGGTCCGCGAGCTCGTTCGATACGTCTCGAACTGTCGTGCCCCCGTCGAAAGTGGGGATGTCGTCATCCACCTCGACGGTGGAGCGAAGGTCATCGGCGACACGAGGCGACACGAGGCGTGACAGGGCATCGGGCACCTGATGCACGCGCCCGGGGCGGTACTGAATGGTGAAATCGTATTCAGCCAGACGTAGCCGCCACCGGGTGAGTCTTCCGGAACTCTCGGTGAGGGACATGAGCCATCGGAGGGCGTCATGATCCGTCCGTACGGTGAACTTCGTGCCTTCTACGTACGGCCGTAGTGTGCAGACGGCCCACACTACGGCGAAGCACTCGCGTTCGGTAGCGCTGTAGTTGCGCTCACTATCGGACAGTGAGTACGACCAATACCCCACGGGGCGCCAGTTGTTCGGCTCTTCGTGCTCCTGAAGTAAGGTGCAGCCGAGTTGGTAGGCACTCGTGTCGGTGTCTATCATGTACGGACGACCGTGCCGGGGCAACGCGAGGATCGGCGGAGCGATCATGCACTTCTTAAGGTTCTCGAACGCCTGAAGTTGCAGCTCCGTGGGGTTATAGAAATCGGGATCCGAATACTTGCGCGTCATGTCGGTCAGAGGACGCGCAATCTTCGCGAACCCCTTAACGAATCGGCGGTATACGTTACACGCCCCGAGGAACGAGCGCACTTGCGTCAACGTCCTCGGGAACGTGAACGTCTTGAAAGCGTCGGCCGCCGTATCGGCCACGCTCAACTTGCCTGGGGAGATGACGTGCCCCAGGTAGTGCACCTTCGGTCGGAAGAAGCTGCACTTCTTGAGCTTAAGGGAGATACCGGAACTCCGCAGTAAGCTCAAGACGGTATCGAGATGCCTCGCGTGTTCTCCGTGCGTACGGGAGAACACGATCACGTCGTCGAGATAGACGAGATATATTTGCCAGCGGACTCCGGAGAGTATTATGTCGAGCGCACGTTGGAAGGTGGCCGGTGCCCCTTTGAGTCCAAACGGCATGCGCAAGTGGCGAAACGTGCCCATGTGCGTCGTAAACGTGGTCTTAGCCCGGTCTTCCGGAGCGACCGGGATCTGCCAATAACCGGAATTGCAGTCCAACGTGGTGAAGACGGCTGCATCTCCTAACGAGTCGATGCAGTCGTCCATCCGTGGCAGCGAATACGAATCCGCTGCGGTCTTCGCGTTGAGACGCCGGTAGTCCACGCAGAACCGAAGAGAGCCGTCTTTCTTCGGTACGACCACCACGGGGGACGCCCACTCGGTGCTCGCGGGTTCGATAACCCCTGCGTTCAACATCTTGTTGACCTCCTTCGCGAACATTTCGCGCATGGCCGGGCCCTTCCGATAGGGCATGGAACGAATCGGTTTCGTTCCCGGTTCGAGGGGAATGCGGTGCTCCGTGGCTTGGATCGTTCCAAGCGCACCGCTCCATAGACTCGAATGCTTACGGAGCATCTCGAGTACGTGGCCACGGAGCTTGTCATCGTCAATGTATGACAGGTCGATCTCTTTTTCCCAATCCATCGGTGGATTTTCGGGATCCTTTTGCTGGGGGAGTACAGTACCCCTCGCCGTCGGTTGGCCTAAAGGTGACCGTTCGTCCGGGTCGACCCCCCTGCCCCCGGCGGTGGTCTCATCGTCGGAGTTGGATCGGCCAACTCCTACCCCACCGACTTGATCGGTCAAGTCGGTCAGGTGTAGCGCGTGCGCAATCCCCTCGGCGACCTTACGTTCGGGAGTGAGGATCACGAGGGGGTTGCGCTTCGCGTATCCCACGACGGTGTGCTTCGGAAGCCTCTTTTCTTGTCGTGAGAAATTCGCGACGATGACGTCGAAGGTCTGATTCGGTAGGACCTCCGCGACGCCATTCGTCAGCCTCACTCCATGTCGGTGTTGGAGTGAGGGCTTGGGTTCCAGGAACACGAGGCCCCTTCCCGCGGTTGTCACACGCACGCGGGCTTGTGACATCGCGGGGACGGTAACCCAGCGGGCGATTCGGATCGCTTGCGGGGCCTCCTGGCGTACGTCTGGCCGACCCGTGTGTCGCCCGTGTCGCCTGGTAGGGGGAGTCGACTCCCCCTTTCCATCGACGATGGCGACAGAACCGCCTTGGCGTAGCTCCATTCGTTGAGCTTCGATGTCGATACATCGCACATGCGTATCGATGAAGGCCGTGCCGAGAAGGACCGGCACGGCGAGCTGGTCCGCGACTACGAACGGATTTCGGAACACCGTGTTCCTCAACCGCACAGCCAGGCGGACGACGGCCGAAAGCTTGAGGGGGTTGCTATTCGCGCCTGCCAATCGTGGCAGAGGTGCGTCGTGCACGACGTAACGCGTCCAATCGGGGGGAAGGTCGGCCTTCCTCACCAGATTATACCCCGAGCACGTACCAACAGCGATCGTGCGGGGTTTAAATGCATTTCCCTCTGTGGCTATCGAGCCGAGGACGTTGTAGATCTTCGACGTCAGAAGGCAAATGACGCCGTCGACAACCTTCGGGGCGACCTTATCGGTGAGGTCGTTCCGCCGGGGCCTTCGATTTCGTTGCTGGCCCCGCTTGCGTTTCCTTCTCCCCCTTCCTTGGGGCGTCCGCGGATCAGTGACCCCCCTCGGATTACTCGAGTCCGTACGACACGGACCTTTCTCCGGCGACCTTGGGCTCGCGGGAGTCAGGGGGTCGACCGAATCTTTTCGGTCGTCGTTGCCCCCGTCGCCACCGTTACGCCTCACCGGGACGTCGGCTGTCCCGGTGTCTTGTTCTTCTAACGTCGGGCCTTCGGAGGCCTCGACGTGTGCTCCTTCCTGTATCGGCATTACAGGAGCTCCCGTGCCCGCCTCCGGAAGCGGGGGATGTATTATCGGACAATACCCCCCGTGTCCTTGGCGAGCACGCGGGGTCGGGTCTAGTTCGTGGGGAAAAGACGGCTCACGCGACCGCGTGTACGTAACCGTCTTTACCCTTTTTTCGAACTACCCGTGCTATCGGAGCTAACCTCCTGGCTATCGACGGCCAGGTCTTCTTCCGGTAGCCGGTCGCGTGGGTCGGGACGATTCCCCCAATGCGGCTCAGCGGCCTTGGCGAAGTACTCGGGTACTTCCGGGCCTTGACCTGCGGCGTCCGGTCGTCGCAGGATATGGGGGACGAAGCGAGTCGGCTCTCCTTCGTGACCCTCCGTGGGTAGAGGGTACAGATCCTCTACCCAGTCTTGCAGGTACATTATCGCATTTTGTACCTGCTGGGGTAACCGAGAACGGTCTCGGTCCCCTCTCTCTCCTTGGCGCCGGTACCTTGTGTCCGCCTGGCGATAGGCGGGTCGATCCCGACGATCGACTTCGTTACGACGGTGCCCGCCTCCACGGGGGGCGAAGCGTGCGCCCCCACCCGTTCGGTTCGGGAAACCTTGACGCGGGGGACGGCCCTCGCCCATCGCTTGCCGGAGGAGATTACGCGCACCGGGGCGCGTCTCCATCTGGTAGTGGTAGTTCCTGTACGCCGTGAACATTCGTTGTTCCGGCGACAGGAACGGGCACGCGTACATGGCATGCCCGTACGTACGGCATAGTCAGCACACGTACGCGCTGCCGTCCGTTGAGGCGAAGGTCGCCGCGTGCCTCGCCTCCTCATCGGTGAGGAGGGGCACGCGAGACGAGGCGCTTCCCTTATCTCGACTCGAGATATCGAGCTCGGCGACGCGGGGGTCCGTGCCCCTTGCCACTCTGGGAGTGGCCGCGAATGCGGTCGCGTAACTCGACGTCGTTCCGGTCGACATCGGTGAGGGGGTTCGTGCCCCCACGGGCCCTGCTCCTTGCGTAATGAGGACAGGGTCGGCCTGCCACTCATCCTCCCCGATATGGAGGGTCGAGGCGGGCGAACTTGTCGCGGCGGACTTCGTAGTCCTGCCAGCCCTCCCTGCCGGTTTCGAATCCGGCAGAGGTAAACCGCGCCGGGCGCGGTACGTTGTACCTTCCGCCGTGGCGATACGGCGGATGGTCGGAAGATCGGTCTTCTGACTGCCTGGTAGCCTTTGCACAGTTTCAGATACTGCGGCACGGGTTGCCGGTGCAAGTCCCCGCACGAAGTAGTGCGCGAGGGACTGTTCGGAGAAGACTGCCGTGCATCGGAACGCGGCAGTCTCGAGTCGGTCAGCAAACGTGCTTTCCGTCTCATGCGATTGCTGTCGCGCAGTAGCGACAGCGTCGTACGCTTCACCTAACACGTCGTCCGTGAGGTAGCGTTTTAAGAATTGATTCACGAGCCCCGGCCAGCTCACGTCGTCATGGAGCTGGCCGGCGCGGAGGCCACGCATCGTATAACTCGTATACAGGCGCTCCGCGTCGCGTTCGAGGAAGTGCGCGAGGACTCGTACCGCAACACCTTCGGTCAGGTGTTGCGAGTTGAAGGTGATTCGGATATCCTTCAAAAACGGCAGCAGCTGGATCGGGTCGGTACCGTCGAAGCTGCGCATCGTGGGACGGATCCCACGACAGCGTTGGACGTACTTCGCGATCCGTCCCGCGTCACCCGAGGTAACGAGCCTCGAGGTGTTATCCAAGCGGTACATACGATAGTCAGCAACGGCGCTGAACTCTTGGATCATCGTATGTACCGGCTCGAGCTCGGGTTCAGCTGGACCCAGCGTGCCGAAGGAGGTAACCGGTAGCGTACGGACGTCTACCGGACCTGGAAGCTCGGCGTAACTCGCCGGCGGGTAGCCGCCCCAGCGGGGATCGACGGAGAACATCGGTTCTCCGGATCCGCGGGCGGCTCCTCCACGGTCCTGTTCGTCCGCGTACTATACGCGGTCCACTTGCCGCCTACTTCCGGCGATAGGCGGCAAGGCTTGGGTCTCAGACGCGAAGTTCGCGTCCACCGGGCCCTCTCGAGGGGGCACTGGGTAGCCTTTCGGCCATGGTACGTTCCATGTCACGGGCACGCCGACGAGTGGCGTCGAGCTCAGCGGAGAGGTGCGCGATCGCACCCAATTGCTCCGCGGACGGAGAGGTTCGGTCCTCGGGTCGTCTCACCGAGGTCGGCCTCTCAGGGCGACCTTGCCCGGACGGTCCGGGCGAGGCGAAACGGGAGTCTTCGACGAGCACTATCCGCGAGTGTAACTCGTCGATCAGTGTTCGGAGATTCTCTAAGGACTGCGTCACTCTATCGAACCTCCCTTCACGCAGGGAGCGGAGTTCGGCCATACATCGAGTGTATACATGGTCCGATACATCGATCCGAAGGGAAGTACGGACTTCCTCGATGTATCCGGCTATGCGTTCGAACATCGCCGCCGCTCTTTCCTCGGAGGAACCGAGCGACGGTTCGCGGTCACGAGGACCTGCGTCGCCGTCGCCCGACGGGGCGGATGGGGACTGCACAGCGGCCGGACTCAGATCCGCCGCTTCGGAGCGGATCGAGGGCTCAAACTCTTGGCTCATCTCGACGCGATCGGTTCGGAGGGAAGCGGAAGTCTTCTTGGAGATCGGACTCCAGGGTCTTCTAGGTCGGGAGACCACTGTAGCATAAACACCCCCAGCGATAGGGGTGTATGCACAGTTTGACCGAGACCCCGTCCGATCTGGAAGACAGGGGTGAAGCAGGACACCAGCTAACGGCACCGGGCAGCGGGCCCGGGTAGCGTGGTAGAGCGGGAACGGGGAGGACGCCGGTACGCGCGAGCGGTTCGACGCCTCGACGCCCCGGCGCGGTACTGGGTAACGATCCAGTACCGACGGGCGGAGGCGGAGCCGACTCGTGGGCGTACCGCGCGCGTCCTCAACCCGCGCTCGGTGCCGCTCTAAGGTAGTTAGCGAGCGCTACCTTAGAATAAGCGGGAAGTCGGACCTTGACGGTCGGTGGGTGACAAGTCCGTGCTTGTCCTCCTCCACCGCCGCCGGTCTGCTCCATATTTAATGTACATAATAACCTATCATAATAGTACAGTACCGATGTACTGTAGCGACGTACTGTAGCGGTCGGTCGACACTGTAATGCTGTCAGCCATCGGGGCTGACAGTACACGTGTGTGTGCGTTCTTCGGTCCCGCGCGTACACGTGTACACGTGCGCCTCTTGTACTCGGGGGTACACGTGATGGTACTGTAGAGCATCGAGCCCTACAGTAACCGATCCGGTTCTGAGTTGATCCAATCTAAAATAAAGCCCCAGGGGGGGCTATACTACACAAACTAAGGCCGCCCGGGAGCTCGCCCGACGCAGTAGCGTACGTACGGAATAGCTCTGGATCTCGCAGACCCTCCGCCGAGAGGAAAGGAGCCCTCTCGAACAGGAGGGGGGCGTCGCTCATGGTTCGCCCCCACAACTCGCTCGGTCGAGGCCACACGCCGCCATCTCGGGCGTATATCCCCGCATACATGGCGCCCTGCATCGGACACCAGCTGACTATACTCGCCGGCTACACTCACGAGGCGTACGAACACACTCGACCACCCCGTAGTCGGAACACCTTCCGCTCCGCCGACGGGTCATATCGGGCTTAGACCCGGGACACTTACGCCACTTGGCGGAAATCGATTCGGCCATCTGCCCGGGGTGCTGTACGCCACTTGGCGGAAATCAATTCGGGCATCCACCCGAGATACTGTACGCCACTTGGCGGAAATCATGGCGGTCATCGACCGGGATACTGTACGCATACTTAGCGAAATCGCCCGGATTACAGTTCGCGGGGACGCTCTACTCTGAGACGGGGGCTATGTAGTGCACTGTTACGCCTCCCTCAATCGCGAGGCATACGCAGGATGCCACCCTCCCGGGTGCGCATCCCACGTGTTACCCACGTATGATCGTGTACATGTACCACGTGTATTCGTGTAACTACCCACCCAGGCATGGCCGGGTGTAAGCCCTGTCGAAGTACGGACAGTCTGTCACTCCACGTCTAGGCGTGTCGATTCCCACGTGTAGGCGGGTATCATAACCCTATACAGGGGGTATTGCGTACTGTACAGCGCTGAGGCTGGTACGCCGGTAATTATTGCCGTGTTCTAATTAATTATTATTAATAATTATTATTATTAGTACGACGTCGACTAGTATATAGTCGACGCTCGACCCTAAGTAAAGAAGGCACGAAGCCTTGGGTTCTTTTCCTAAGCTTCTGGAATCTCATTAGTAGCCTCGCGCCGGTCTCGCACATAACGTGCTACACCACGCGAGCCCATCTACGACCGCGAATCCCAACCGCTCTACCGCGCGTGCTGCTACCGAGGATACTAACCGCTCTACCGCGCGAGACGTCCCTACCGCTCCGCCCCCTCTGGGCGATCCCCTGCTCTAACCCTCCATTTTGGCTACCTACTGCGCCGATCGCGCCCGGACCCCGTTGCCGGTTATCACCGCGTGGTCTCCCGTACAACCCGCGTTCCGAACACGCGTGCTCTGCCCTGGGGTTATACACCGCGACCCCAGTGCACGACACTCACAGCTTTGCACTGCTGTCCTTTGCGTGATGTCTCAACTGCAGGGCCTCCAAACTGAGTTCATCCGGGCTTCCTCGCGTCGTCACGTGTTCCGCCATCCTGGCGAATTTTTCGGGCAAGACCCGTGTAAGTATGTCGTACTCTTTGCAGTGGCACCGTGGCTTGACTCCGAGAGTTATCGCGATGACGCGTTAATTTCGCAATATTTGCGGGCGAGTTTCCTGCCCGGTTGGCTCACAGTGGAGGCTGTCCTGGGGAGCATGAACATTGGACGCTAGAAAGGGCGAGGAAGTTCGCTGATGAGGAGCGTGTTATTCCTGACGGTCGTCGTCGGGGAGAGGCGTGCACATTGTCCCCTGACGTCAGTGAAATCCGACGAGAGGAATCTCGAGACGAGGACGTCAAAAATAACGAAAGGGATTTTTAAACTTCGCCAAGTGGCGTCCGTGGAAACTTCGTCTTCTCTTGGGGGTACTGTACTCAATACGAGTAACGCCAATGTGGCGAACGATTCCGTAGGATCCGGTGTACTTGTTGACGGGGTTCCTTCGGCTCGTGATTTTGGACGGTCTTACGCATTTTTTGCGTGACGCGATGGCGGACCGGGTTCACCTTGCTAATGTTTTCTCCATGAGGAGTCCGCAACGCCATCTGGCGGAAAGTACAAAACGGTAGCTACCGTACAGTAGCGCCATAGGGCGTGTAGTAATTCTTTCTAGGTAAATAGATACCACTTTCGTCTTGAATCACCCTTGTCTTGCTCGGGTGATCCAGTCTGGGACTTTTAATTCCTTTCGTTTGCAATAGAAAATTACATGGCTCCGACGGAGGTGACCAATTGGCTCTTCAGTGTCATCCTCCGGCGTGTAGCGTACCATCTCACTCGAAAGACGAGTTTACCGTCGTCATCATAGCGATGTGCAACGACGTGGTCGACCACGTATTCTTCGCCATCAATGGCGCGTGGAGATTGCGACTGATCCCTGTCCACTTTTCTTGTTGTAGTGTTAGACGCGGATTCTCGTAGGTCACTTGCATGTTGCTCCGTCATTGCAGGGATGTTCTGGGCGGCTGCTTCGGGTGCCCATTGGCTGCTTGCGCCTCCTTCTCCTTCGTTGAAGACTGGAATCGGCTCTTCACGGGGACGGTCAGCGGGTGGTGTACGCTCCCCCTGTGTCCGGCTCCTTGGTAGAGTTTTTCTCCTGTCCGACCGGAGTATCATTCGCCAACTGGGCGTAGCGACGAGCCCCATGCCTCGAGTGCTCGGGACGACTTTTGGTCGTCCCATCAGAGCGCCTCGGAAGCGGCGGCTGTCTAATCGGAACTCTGTTCCAAATTCCGGTTTGGGCTGCGCCATTCATAGGCAATGTGTTTGGCAAGTCCGCCAACCCTGTTGGGAGCACCTGAGACTGCTCTATAGGAGAGGTGGATACTGTACCGCTCCGGATACCCGGTCTATGGGGACAGTGAACACGATTTTGGTCGTGCATATTCGTCGTGAATGACGTTACGGGTTGACTCGGCTGCACTGGTGCAGGTACTACCCGATCGCGTGTAACGCGTTTTTCACCATCCTGGATAACCACGGTGTCCTGATCCGCAGAAACGACGCAGTATGGTCCGTTTGCCACTGGCGCCAGCTTGTGGCAAGCTTTTGTATGGGGATTGGCGTAGTCCCATCGGACGAACACGTGTGTCCCGGGACGATACTCCGCCTTTGTATGGCGTATGTGCGTATCGTAGTTCGCTCGATAGCGTTCTTGAGACTTCTTCATTTCGGCTTGAGCCGTGCTCATGAGTCCACGAAGCCAGGCTCGCCACTTGGCGTGATACTTGGTATGGCCAACTTCCTCCAGATGAAGTTCTGCCTGTAACGATAGGGCACGCGGTGGTCGCGATAAGACGAGCTCGATGGGGGCGAGCTTGGTTGTACTATGCGTTTGCGTATTTTACGCATACGTAAGCGCATCAGTGAAGAGGTCCCAGTCTTTTGGGTGTTCAGCCACATAATGTCGAAGCGCTGACAGTATTGTCCTGTTGAAGCGCTCCACCTTCCCATTTGTTTGGGGGTGGTAGGTCGTTGTAAAGACGTTCTTGATACCCAGGATGCGGCAAATCTCTTGGAAGAGTCGGGACATGAATTGCTTTCCGTTATCCGCCAGCACCGTGACTGGTGGTCCGTAGAAAAACACCCAATGGTGGACGAAAGCCTTCGCGATTTCCGCGGCAGTAATCCTCTTGAGAGGCACGGTGTGGACCAGCTTGGAGATGCGATCCGTGATCACCAGGAGCCACCGATTTCCGCGAGGGGTACGTATTAACTCCCCAAGGAGATCGATCGAGAGCGATTCGAGAGGTGCCTTAGCTGGGAACAGCTTGAGGCGTTTAGTCTTCCTTCGAAGTTTGACTCGCTCTTTAGTGCAAGGTATGCAATTTATTGCAGTTGTGTAACAATCTACGGCCAGCGATGGCCAGTAGCAATCTCTAGTTAGAGTTTAGAACATCTTCCTGCCACCGGGGTGACCGGCAAGCAGTGCATGATGTCCCATGTAAAGAATCCTCGCTTGGAGGTCCTGTGGTACCACCACTTGTTGTGTCGAATTTTCGTTCCTGACGAGAACCCCGCCCTCTTCAGTCCTGAACGGGATGTCATCCCCACGATTGATTCGCCTTCTAATTCCGGTGCAGAATGGATCTGCCAGCTGATGACGTAGCATCTCTTCCCTTGTGATAGGATCCAATAAATTCTCGTCAGTCGAGTAGCGTTCCGTGTTCAATATTGCGTCGAACCTAGCCCACTCGAGATCCTCGAAGTAGTCAGAAAACTTATCGACTGGCTTCGTTTCCGAGAATCCTCCTGAGAAACATGGGATCTCTTCATCTACGGGGACTCTCGTCTCCCCGGATGTAAACAGTCGCAATAACGCTTCGGCTTGGGTATTGAGCTTGCCCTTCTTGTACTTCACGTCGAAGTCAAACTCTCCAAGACGGAGTCGCCACCTCATCAGTCGGTCTGATGGGTTCGTGATCTCCATTAACCAGCGGAGGGAAGAATGGTCGGTATGTACCGTGAACCGTGTTCCTTGGAGATAGGGGCGCAGCGTCACTATACCCCACACAACAGCGAGACATTCTTTCTCCGAAGTGGAGTAATTTCGCTCTGCAGCGTGTAGTAATCGAGACCAGAACCCAATAGGCTTCCTTTGTCCATCTCCGTACGATGGGAAGAGCGCCGGGCAGACTTGGTCGCTGACGTCCGTGTCCATGGAATATGGCAACCCAGCCTTGGGCAACGCCAAAATTGGCCGGGATATCACTGTAGTGCATTGTACACCATAGAAGGACAGCTGTCCTTACCCCGCCAAAATCGCGCGCACCGCCACCACGTGTACCACGGGTACACGTGGACTCCTCCGTCTCTCTGCCGGACCCCACCGGTGGACACGTGTATTTCCTCCACAACCCATCGGGCCTATAGGGGCCCTACTGGGTCCCCTCGGGGTTACACCCGTTCTATTCTAGTTATTCTAATTTACAGTATATTTTAGCTTCGCCATGACGGCGACGGGGACTATATAGTCAACCCGATCATTAAAGTAAATAGGCACGAAGCCTCGGGTCTTTTACCCTAGTTTCTGGATTCTAGGTTGTAGCCTCGACTCGGTACTGGCTCGCCCATACGCCGGTTCGATGACTCCTGCTTCTATGGTCTTCTGCATTTCTGCATCTTCTACTTCTCAGGCCTTTGTTCCTGCCCGGTACGGAGCTTCTGCGATGGGACAAGTTTCGGGAGTTAACTCGATCCGGCGGACTGTGGTATTAATTTCACCAAGCGTTCCATCCCACATCCTTGAATACTTGTTCAACATCCGACGGAATTTTTCGCGCAGCCGGTCCGGCATGTGGCTCAGGTCGAGTTCCTCTACGTCCAGTGGTGGGGCCTCAATCCTGCGTTGCGGTTTAGTAGATGCCGACGCGGAGAGCCCTGCCGACCGTTCTTCTGGCTGGTCCTCGCGGCCTTGATCCAACGGTTCGCATCTTGTCTCGCCCGTAGGCGTTTTGGTAGAATTAGGAAAATTTTCCTCCTCCCCTTCTTGAATTCTGAGAACTTCACCGATGGTGGTTTTGCTCTCGAGCACGGCTCTTAGGTGTGGTAGTAGTTCCGCCACCACTTGGCCTTTTTGGACCCTGACAGGGTACGTTCTAAAATTCGCAACGAGTAAACGAAATGGCCTGTCAGGCTCAACCTGAACGACACCATTCGTGCACGTCAACCCGTGCCTTTCGTACAACGACGAATACGGCTAAAACACAACCAAGCCCGTCCTCTTCGAGGTGCATTCAACGACGCGTGGCATCCCTGGCTCGATGGTCGTGGCTCTTGCCACTCTTACCTTCGGGAAAATCGCTCCCCCTTTTCATTGTTCTCGTCCTCTCTCGGGACGAGATTCCTCATCTCTTTTCTCGGCGAGAGCTGCCTCACAATCGGAACCTCCGAGAAATCTGCCAACTCAACCGTCTTCTTCCTTGGATATATTGCTTCCACAAACCGGTCATAATAGTCTGCACCTAGAATTAACGGGACTGCTAGTTTCTCGCATACTATAAATTCAGCTGCGGCCACGAAACGTCCAAGCCTCACAGGCATTTTAATCGTGCCGAGAGTTCGGAGAGGCCGGTTGTTCGCATCGCCGATGTCCTGGGTCGGTCCGAAGGACACGAGAGATTCCATTCCTGCCGGGAGTTCCGATTTTCGCACAAGGTTTGGTCCCGCGCCGGTGTCTAATACAGACAACACCCGGCTCATCAATCCGACCGTTGGTTCAATGTCCGTGTAAACTTTGTAGTTTTTCCGCGCAAGAACCAAGATCTTCTCGGGACACTCCCTTCGCTTAACCCTGTACCAGGTTCTTCGAACTTCTTCCACCGAATGATCTCGGGCTCGGCTCAAAATTTTCTTGACTTGAGCCGGCCCTTCGGGCTTGGCTTATCCACCAATCCAGCAACCTCCTCGTCGAGTCCTAAAATTTCCCCTAGAGACAGGTAACGGGACTGAGTCCCGGGCACAGTATGTCGACCCTGTGCCTCTCACGACTCATGCGAGATTCCGCTCTCTAGTTTCCCTGCTGCTGCGGATTCTTCTTTTCCTGCGACCAGGGCCCCGCGGCGGGCCCTCTTGTATGTCGGTTCGACCCGTGGGAGGAGGCACTCGGCGTGCTCGCCGTCTGTGAATCGAGCCAATTCTTGACCTTCAAATAACTTGCAGAAGGAATTCCTAACCTCTCCATCGGAGACAGCGCCTCGTAGTTCTTCAGAATTCTGTCCATTTCTCGGAACGATAGTAAGCACGTGGGCGCCCCATGTACCTTATCATAGCAATGAAAGCATATGAGCCCATGCTGCTTCGGAGGATACTGTGACCTCGGCAGCCCTCGCGCCGACGGCCTTCCCGTCCATCCCGGTCTACGGAAAGCCGTTCCCTTATCTTCCATCGGAAGGCGCGGCGCCATCATGTGGCCGCGCCCTCGGAACGACTCCATCGTGTACGTGGGCGTCGGTAGAGTTTACGTCTCACATCCCTCTTACCCTCCGTATCCGTGGCCCTCCGATGGCTCAATAAAATCGCCTTTCGGCGACAAAAGCTGCTTCGTAATAACTTTCGCTTCCTCGTTGCGCGCCGCGCTCTTCTGAACCAGAAATTGAATCGGCCAGATGAACCGCGGTGCAACTTTTTCGAGTCGGATGGGAAGCCTTCTGCGTGCTTCCCAACTTCAGCGTCGCTGGCGCTTGGATGGTGACCTTTTTGGTCCTCCTTTCTTTGGCGCGGCTCACCGAGCCATGGGCCTTGGCTTAATTGACCAGCCTTAGAAAGGACACATCCCGGTTATCTTGACGGTACTGCGAAACCATGGGCTTGATACTTGAATCTAGACCCTCGATGAAAATTGTCATCTGCTCTTCCATGGAATAGACATTCCCACACCTGTTACTTGCGTCCGTCAGACGGATATAAAATTCCATCCCGTCTTCAGACGGCCTCTGTTGGACTTCTCGCAACGCGAGCACGGCTTGGTGGATTGCTTCATCGGTGGCGAAACTCCTTAATAGCCACTGTACGGCCTCCAGCCAAACGAAACCTTCCCATGATGGGAGCCGGCCGTCTGTGACACAGAAGTGTACTGTCTCAAGGCAATGCCTCCAAGAAACTCAGGCAGCAAGCGAATTGCGTGCCCCTCGTTCATTTCTTGAGTATCAAATTCCTGAACCAACTTGGCCAAGATATCCAACACAAAAACTTCGTCCTCTCCAGTAAACGTGTTATCCCTCTTCACCTTTGGCAGTATATCTCGCCTAATTTTTCGCACGGCGGTCCGCTGAGAACTCGACAAATATGTCTGCCGGTCCCTCAGACGGTACGTCCGATACGATAGCAACTTCTTGAAGAAGTATTTGGTCGGATTTAATTCCTCCAACTCCTCCCAACGCGGCCGACGTCGCGTAGTGACGTCTTCTGGCTCAGCGTCCTTGCCTCTCCGCGAGGCGGACTCTTCAAGAAGTTGTTATCGTATCCGACGTACCGTCTGAGGAATCCGCAGACATATTTGTCGAGTTCTCGGCGGACCGCCGTGCGGAAAATTAGGAGGGACATACCACCGAAGGTGAAGAGGGACAACACGTGTTCTGGAGAAGACGGGGTCCTTGTGTTGGATTTTTTGGCCAATTTGGTTCAGGAATTTGATACGCAGGAAATGAACGAAGGGCAAGCTATCCGCGTGCTGCCCGAGTTCCTTGGAGGCATCGTCTTGAGACAGGACGCTTCTGTGTCACAGACGACCGGCTCCCATAATGGGAAGGTGTCAGTCTGGCCGGAGGCCGTACAGTGGTTATTGAGAAGTTTTGCCACCGGCGAAGCGATCCGCCAAGCCATACTCGCATTGCAAGAAGTTCAGCAAAGACCATCGGAACACGAGATGGAATTTTATATCCGTGTAACAGACGCGAGCAACCGGTGTGGAAATGTCTATTCCATGGAAGAGCAGATGACTATTTTCATCGAGGGTCTAGATTCAAGTATCAAGCCCATGGTTTCGCAGTACCGTCAAGATAATCGGGATGTGTACTTTCTGAGGCTGGTCAATTACGCTAAGGCCCATGGCTCAGCGAGCCGCGCCAAGGAGAGGAGAGGAAGACCAAAAAGGTCACAATCCGAGCCCCAGCGATGTTGAGGGTGGGGCGCAAACCGAAGGCACCTCACCCGACTCCCAAAAATCGCGCCGCAGTTCATCTGGCAGATTCAATTTCAGGGTCAGATGGACGCAGTGCACAAAGGAGCAACGAAATTATTATGACGGAGCTTTTGTCGCCGAAGGCGAATTTTATGAGCCATCGGAGGGCTACGGATACGGAGAATACGGAGGGAGTGGGACGTCAACTCTACAGACGCCCACGTGCGCGACGGAGTCGTACAGCGACACCACGGATCCCGTATTAGCATTCCGAGGGCGCGGCCACACGCCGGCGCCGCGCCTCCCGATGGAAGACAATGGTACGACGTTTCGACGACCAGGCTGGTCAAGACGGCCGCCGGTCAACGGACGGCCGAGGCCACAATACCCCGTCAAGAAGCGTGGGCTCATATGCTTTCATTGCTACGAAAAGGGGCACGCCGCCCAAGTGCATACTTCCCTTCGGGAAATGCACAAGGTTCTGGGGAACTACGAAGCGTTGTCTCCGATGAAGAGATTGGGGATTCCATCAACCAATTATTTGAGGGTCAAAAATTGGTTCGATTCTCAGACGGCGAGCACACCGGGTGCCTCCGCCAACGGGTCGAACCGACCGTCAAGAGGGCCAGCCGCGGAGCCCTGGTCGGAGGATAAGAAGAACGCGCAGCAGCAGGGAAACTAGAGAGGGGAATCTCGCTTGAGTGTCGAGAGGCACAGGGTCGACGTAGTGTGCCCGGGACTCAGTCCCGTTACCCATCTCTAGAGGAAAAGGGAAACCTCGACGAGGAGGTCGCCGGATTGGTGGATAAGCCGAAGAGGCCGACTCAAGTCGAGAAGATCTTGAGTCGAGTCAGGGATCGTCCGCTGGAAGAACTTTGGAGACCCTGGTACAGGGTTAAGCAAAGGGAGTGTCCCGAGAAGATCTTGGTTCTTGCGCGAAAAAACTACAAAGTTTACGCGGATATCGGACCAACGGTCGGATTGATGAGCCGGGTGTTGTCTGTATTAGACACCGGCGCGGGACCAAACCTTGTGCGAAAATCGGAACTACCGGCAGGAATGGAAACCCTCGTGTCCTTTAGACCGACCCAGGACATCGGCGATGTGAACAACAGGCCACTCCAAACTCTCGGTACAATCAAAATGCCTGTGAGGCTGGGAAAATTCGTGGCCGCAGCTAAGTTTATTGTATGCGAAAAGCTCGCAGTCCCGTTAATTCTAGGCGAGGACTACTGCGACAGGTTCGTTGAAGCCATTAATCCACGGAAGAAGACAGTGGAGTTGGCAGATTTGTCGCAGGTTCCGATTGTAAGACGGTTCTCGTCGAGGAAAGGGCAGAAGGATCTCGTCCCGGGAGAAGACGAGAATGATGAAAAGGGGGAGCGAATTTCCCCCAAGGTCAAAGTGGCGAAGGCCGCGACTATTGCGCCCGGGACACAACAGGTCGTTGAGTGTACCTCGAAGAGGGCAGGCTTTGTCGTGGTTCAGCCGTATTCGCCTTTATATGAAAGGCATAGATTGATATGTGGGGATTAGAATGGGGTTGTCCAGGTTGAGACTGACAGGCCATTTCGTTTACTCATTGCTAATTTTAGAAAGTACCCTGTTAGGGTTCAAAAGGGCCAAGTCGTGGCAGAATTGCTACAACACCCAAGAGCGGTGCTCGAGAGCACAACCACCATTGGCGAAGTTCTAGGAATTGAAGAAAGGGAGGAGGAAAATTTTCCTAATTCTACCCCACCGCCTACGGGCGAGACAAGATGCGACCCGTCGGATCAAGAACGCGAGGACCAGCTCAGAGAACGGTCGGCAGGGCTTTCCGCGTCGGCGTCTACGAAGCCGAAACGCAGGATTGAGCCGCCACCGCCGGACGTAGAGGAACTCGACTTGAGCCACGTGCCGGACCGGCTGCGCGACAAGTTCCGTCGGATGTTGAAGAAGTATTCCTGCATGTGAGATGGGATCCTTGGAGAAATTAACACGACGGTCCACCGGATAGATATGGCCCCGGAGACCAGGCCCATCGCACAAGCTCCTTACCGGGCAGGACCAAAAGCCCGAGAGATAGAAGATGAAGAAGTACAGAAGATGTTAGAGGCAGGAGTGATAGAGCCAGCGCAGTCAGAATGGGCGTCGCCCGTGCTGCTAGTTCCAAAACCGGATGGATCAATGCGCTTTTGCGTAGATCACCGCAAATTGAACGCAGTGACGGTGAGGGACACGCACCCTTTACCGTGTATGGACGAGTGTTTGGACTCGCTTGGTGACACCAAGGTTTTTCTGCGTTGGACGCGATATCCGGATATTGGCAGATGCCTATCCCGGAATGCGACCGCAACAAGACCGCATTTTCATGCCACTCCGGTTTATACCGCTTCTCAAGAATGCCCTTCGGGCTTACCATTGCGCCGGTGACGTTCCAGAGAGCCATGGATATACCGCTCTCTCCGTTCCGGTGGAAGTTGTGTTGTGTCTGGTGTATTTGGATGATATCATCATTTTCGGCAAATCTTGGGAAGAACATATTGTTCACGTGGATGGAATACTGTCAGTATTGGAGAAGGCAGGAGTGAAGCTCAAGCATCGCAAGTGCGAAATTTTCGTCGAAAAGATCAAGTACCTAGGCCATGTCGTTCAACCAGGTACGATGCAAGTTGATGCTGCGCGAACCGCCGCGTTGGAACAAGTGAGGTACCCTGAAACGCAGACTCGGCTCAGAAGCTTTTTAGGACTTTGCAACGTGTATCGCAGGTTTGTTCCGCATTAGGCGAGGATCGCGCATCCGCTCAATCAACTATTGAAGAAAGGACAAACGGTCCAGTTGGAACGATTCCACGAACCATGGAAGAAAGTTTTTCAAATTGCCGGCTGGGAAAATGTTCTTGGGCGCATCCACAGCTGTCACTGCGCTCACCGCTCTCACCACTGTAAGGTCGGTATAATTGAGGCCTAGCTTCTAGTTAGAGTAGTGTATTGATGGAATAGGTTCTGAGGAGATGTTTTCATAACGACTGTGTTGTGACTTTTAGTCTGATAAGCCAATTTCTCATCACAGTTTTCACAATTTGGGAGCTATTTAGTTGGACCGATTAGCCCTCCGGCCTTAGATGGTAGCAGCTGTGGCAGCAGGCTATGTACTTAGACACGAGCGACAGGGAGCGACGCCAAGCTGACACGTTGGGAGAATACAACACTCTGGTTGAATTGGGATTATTCGCCAGCCGCACTGAGGAGCGTGCCTGCAGTGGCTGTCAGACCAATGGAAGAGCCGCAAAAACACTGTAAGTTGACAAGCTGGCGAGATATGGCCATAGGGGAGGATCGGTGCTCGGGGGAAATGCGAAGGCCTTGGCGAGTGAGGCGGTGTTGTAGCAGAGAAAGAAGGTGACGCAAGCGCAGGGTTCAGGCAGCTGCTAGCAACACAGAGATGGTGAGGGATGCGTCCCGAGGTGAGTTTAACAGCCGGCTGCGCAGTGCGACGTGCCTGGGGCCGGCTCAATGTGGTAATTTAGAGAGTAACTGTTGAGGAATAAGGAGGGTGGTTGAGGGCGAGGGTACGGGTCAACGGACTGGAAGACAGATTCCGTATGGGGAATAGGGAAGAGTGGGGAGAACGGGACCGGCGGTGAGGGCTTGTGGATGAGGGAGGACGTGGCTGTCAGATATTCTACCCCTCTTAATCCGATACCCACCCCATCAGTTCTCACCGTCTTGAATTTCCCCCGCGGCGCACGTGCCGCACACAAAGTCTCCCCAACTGCATCTCTGGTGCTTTCATTCGATCGTACAGTGACGGCAGTCGCGGTCGCGTAAGCGGGCGGTTTGGTTGTTTTAGGGAGGTTAGGACACATAGAGAGTGAAGTTGAAACGAAGGCGATCGAGAATTACGTTCATTACTACCGGTGAGGGGAGGAAAGGCAGCTTGAAGGAGAGAGGGGAAGCTCTGTTGGTGAGGCGATAGGGAAGATTGATGCTCGGGGGTGAGAAGGCGAAGGCCTTCGCGAGTGAGGCGGTGTTGGAGCAGAGAAAGAAGGTGACGTGGGCGGAGGGTTCAGGCATCCGCTGGCAACACAGAGACGGTGGCGGATGCGTGCCGAGGTGTGTTAACAGCCGGCTGCACATTGCGCCGTGCGTGCAGCCGGCTCAATACGGAAATTTTGTGAGTTACTGTTGAGGGATACAGTGTTTGGTAGTTGAGGGCGATGATACGGGTCGACGGACTTGAAGATAGATTCCTTATGGGGAATCAGGAAGGGGTGGGAGAGCGCGGGGCTGGTGGTAACGGTTTTTGGATGAGGGAAGACGTGCTCATGTCACAGTGACAAGACAGCTTGACAAGCTGGGTAAAGGCGGCGGCGAGGAGAACGCCGAAAAAGTTTAGGCAGGCAAGAACACAATTATTCCAACGAGATCTGAGACCCCCCTCCGTTCAGTCAAGCCACCTTAGCTGGCTATCAGATATTCCATTCCACTTAGTCCGACACCCACTGCATCCGTCTGTTCTATTCCCTCCCGCCGCACATGCGGCTCACTACCTCGCCCTAACCCCATTTCAGTCGCGATCATTCAATCGTACAGTGACGGGACTCGTGAACGCGTAAGCGGGCGGGGTTTGGTTCTTTAGGAAGGTTAGGGCACACATATGGAGTGAATTTGAAACCAAGGTCATCGAGAAGTTGTGGGCGGTGCGCTAGAGGATGGTGTGAGAAGGGCGGAGAGAACGTACATCGGTATATTGTATGTATCTTCGTGATTGGAAGGCGTAGCGGAGGATGAGCGGGGGTGGTTGTAGTGCAATGCGCCTGTCAGGCAGAGACCAAGGTCCGACGGTCCAGCACAAACAACAACAACAAAAACAACAACTGCCAACGGCACAGCACTACGGAGTGTTCGAAGCTCCCTGTCCTCTTTAAGCGGGTTTGCGGCCCGCAGTAGCTCGGATCGCTGATGGGGGGGGGCAAAGAGAAGGGCCCAGCCCGGGATCGGTAAATGGTGGTAGAGTCTTGTAAAAGCAACTGCTCGACGAGTTTGGAGGGGTGTCTAGGTAAACCTGGTCCGATGGGTCGTAAATCCAATGCTCGTAGAGCGCCTTGTACACCTTATACCATTGATAAGGTCTTCGACGGGGACGTCGCAACGTAGCCCGTCGGGAAAGAAGAAAACGTAGCAGCGCTACAGCGTCGTACTGCCCAATGGCAAAGTACCAACACCGGATCGGTCGCAACCAGATTCCGATGGAACCAACGCTGAGAAAAGCACCACTGGTGCCCCAACACAGAAGCCCGATGGCTAATGACGTCACATTGCGGATCGCAATCCTACAAGGTGGGACTAACTCAAGATTAAGGGAAATTAGGATAGGGAAGTAATGGAAAATTGATAAGGAAAAAGGGGACCCCCGAGCGCAAAGGATACCGTAGGCTAGAGTAGAAGGGAATGTCTTGTAAAAGACGGACTTCGACTAAGGCGATATCAAACTCTGGCAACTCGGGTTACCTGTACTGACTTGGTGGTCAGAGGGCAGAGGGCTAAGGTATATAGAGCCCCGCCGGGGCGAGTACAGTAGCTCCCGGCTCTAGATTCTAGATCTAATTTGTAAATAAATTAAATAATTAAAACAATCGTGCGCTTCGTCGCACACGTGTGTCCCCCAAACCCGGACTACAGTATCCAATTTTTTCTTTTCTCACTTCTTTTCACCCCCCTTTTCAGGTGCGTATTGTACTACAGTGGTTTTCAGGGTTGATGAACCTTCATTACTAGGGGTGAGGGGATGAACACCACCGTTGAAGGGGTTGGGGGAGAAGCTGCAGGCGAGGCGATAGGGAAGAACGGTGGTGGGGGAAATCGAGGGCCTTTGCAAGGGCGGCCGTGTGAAGCGTAATAGAGAGTTGGAGGTACGGCACAAAAAAATTGTCAAGACAAGATGATGAGCATGGGGTTGAGGGGATAGGAACGAATGCTGTTGAAGAGGGGTTGGCTGATTTCGAAGAGTGGGGGCAGGCATTCAGGAAGGTGTAACGGCGGGGAAGGGGTTGGCTAAGACGCAAAGCAAGTAAGGAGGAGGGGCGGAACTGGAACCAGCGGCAGGCCGTGATGCAGGGTCAGTGGAGGGGAGAGGAGGAGGTACTAATACCAGATTGACAAGAATCCTTGCATTCGCCGTCGTTGTTCTCAAAACCCCCACAGCACGAGATCGCGCAGTGTTCTCGTTGCCCACCCCGTCTGAGGTTTTTTCTTTCTGAGAAATGGGTAACATCAAGATAGTTACTTTTGCTGTCGACTTGGAAGCGATTATGGCGCATCCAGAAGGCACTACAGCTTCTGGTGCCGTCCAGATGGGCACAGGGAAACTGGCCTCCGAGATGGCCTCTGAGATCGAGGAGGGCGACGGATCGAGTGCGGTCTCGTGCAATGGTGCGGACATACTTCCTGCTGCCAATCAATATAAGGACGCGTACGCGAGTGACGTAGCCAATTTGGAAATGAGCGGGCAAGTAGGGGGGATTGATGGTGACTCTGCCGATTCTTTGGATGGTGAGGGCGTTGGGTTTGCTCGTGGTGGTGGTGACAGTTTGGTAAATATTGATGGTAAGGGTGGTGGTGAATTTGATGGTACTTTTACTGAGACTGAGACTCAGGTCGGATTTCCCGGTATGTGCAAGCTTGGGGTCAAAAACACCCGGATGGATGGCACTCTGAGGCATCAAACCCTTGCCGGGGAGGTGGATCCGGCCTTTTCGCGTCACAAAATGGCGGCGCCACATTCACGCCATGATATTCACGATAATCGAAATTCAACCTGAGTGCTGTGTTCTTCTGACGTGTCAGCTTGGAGGCGGTTCTTGTCGCTCGTGTACTGGTCTGAAAGTGGGCCTGACAGTGAGCCTGAAGTGCTGACGGTGGGCCTGACGGTGGACCTTACAGACTCACGGTGTCACTCTAGGACTGCATAGTTGTCTAAGTATATAGCCTCGTGTCAAAGCTGCGATCATCTAAGGCTAGATGGCCAACCGGTCCAACTAAAGAGCTCCCAAGTCGTGAAAATTGTGATGAGAAATGGGTTTATCAGACTAAAAAATCCGAACACAGTGGTTAGGCAAACTCCTCTACAGATGCCTATGTAGGTTGCCAGCAGTTGATCTTTTGAAGTAATCATGTTCTTAGCAACCACAGTAAGAAAAACATCCTCGTCGAGATGAGAACCATTTCTTTCTCGCGATATTTTTGCATTAACATCGTCGCGTAGCTACTTCACAAAGCCGTCCCTGTCACGGTTCTCCCTTCAGGGTACTGCACCTTGAGAAATCTTTTCAAATTTCAAGTGACCTGGGCACTGGAGAGGTGTTCGCCGCTTTCAGTGTGGAGAATGAATGAGTTTTCGGAGTCCTCATGCTCCCCGACGTCTGCGCGCCGTGTTACAATTCCTCTCATGTATACTAAGTGGAACTGAAGCTACTTCAACATAATGGGAAGGACGAGAAGGTGAGGCATGTCAAGTGATCTTTGCACCTACCCGCACAGCGTGCGCAGTTCAAAATATGTCTTCCTCCCCTACTTGGCTTGTATGTGGGTGAGCTCGTCATCTGATGGGCACTGCACCTGAGCGCTCAGATGACAGCGACTGCGAATGTTCGCGCGTACATTTGCAGTCGCTGTCCCGCAGCAGAAAAAACACGTGAAGGAGAAAGTTGATGAACCACTTGTTTGTAACCCCTCGTTGGGAGACATGCTTGCGCGCTTCCCTTCTTCCATCCCCGCTCCTTACGACCTCGTGCGCCTTCATGATGCCGTCTAATGCCTTCTGCATGAGTTCAGTGCACCTACAAAATCCGCAGGCGCGCACATCCTTACCTCCGCAACTCCCTCATCTATAGGTTTTCTCCTGGTTGCAAGACTACGCCCGAGAGCCTTCAGTGTGTGGAATATGTTTTGCAGCTTCACCCTTGCCCGCTCAATTTCTGCCTACATGTGTGGATCATTGTTAATGAAGTGCAGTTTCGCATGCTCTGCAAGTTTTCGTAAATGTAGAGCCTTCGTCATTACTGTAGTGCTCTGCATTGGTGAGTCGTAGTGACTCAGAAAGGGACCGAGGATCTCTCGATCAGTGACAGCTCGACAGAGTTGGCCGGGCTGCAGAGGGCGACGAGATCTGCATGGCCGCATCGGACGACCAAGCGAAAGAGCTATCCTGCGACAGTCAAGAGCTGAAGGAAGCTATTCTAGCTTCCTCCATTTCCGACTTTGCGATCGTATTCCCACACAAACATTTCTTGAATGTCCGCATTGTTGAGCTGACTTAACGAAGTTGCACTGTACGCAACTCTGCCTTTGGAACGGGGGCTTCGTCCTCGCGTCTTGCTTCGGAACTGGAGAATAAGTTCGGTTTCTCCTTCTTTAACCTTCGAAGGTCTCGCTTCCAATTTTTCTGTATGGACCCAAGATCTCGGTTCACCACCTCCAACTGCCTCGCTTGAACTCTGCCTCATTTTTACTTTGAGCACATCTTCTGGGGGGTTTGTATGTTTTGCAGTATGTTTCTGATTCGATTTGTCACACTGTGATAATCAATGGCTGGGATATCAAATTGCGACGTGTATTCCCGGCCCGAGCTTTCGGGGGCCTGTATCTCATCGCTGTCAATGTCAAGAGCCCCTTCGGTTTCGGTGAACGTTTTTCGTAATCATGGCAGCTCGTTACCATATTCAAAAGATGTTCCATGACGTCTCTTCATTCTGCATTTTCAGTCATCTGCATCATACTGGTGTGGGACCCGACCTCCTCCATGTCTATTTCCATTCCGACATCGTCACTTTCATCCCCCGCCCCGGCCTTAGCCTCAGCCCCACCCCAGACTCACCCCCAGCCTCAACCCTAACCTCGCCCCTATCTCAAGTTATGTCGTGTTCATTGCCGATCGTGTTCATGTTTAGAAGATCGTCAATGAAATCTCCGCGTTCCGAATCCTCCTCTGCTTCTCAGAACTCGGTAAAATTTAGTGACCACGGCGGAGTAGGCCAGGACACAAGCGATTCTTCTCCATTGTCCTGACTGCTCTATTTCCGACCATTTCGTGCCTGCATCTTTTCACGATATATTTCAGGGCGGCGTTTCGGATTCTCTTCTCTTTCCTCGTTGCAAATGGCATTGCGATTGTTTCGAAGGTATTCAGCCGCGATTTTGGTGTCTTTGCATTATATGGCGCCCGAATTGAAAGTTAAAACCTAGCCACGCGTTTCCACGGCTTGTGTACCCCTTGTGCGGCATGGCCAACGTTTGGCCTGGCAACTATTTGTACGGAGAAACGCGTTTGGGCGGACTGATGCTGGTTATGGCGTTGGTCGTAAAATCGAAAAGTCCGAAATCACATGACACTCTCGGATAGACATGGCGCCGCTTCGGCTGCGAATTTGGTAAATGTTTCTACATACAGCGCCCGAGTAATGAGGGTTCACAACTGCCCACGTGCTGTCACAGACTGGGGCCCACCGGTGACGCATAGCTAGACGTTGGCCGGGTGATCAATTGTCCGGTCACCGGCTTATGGTCAGACATTTGCGGGCTATGACGTCAGTAATAAACCTGAAAAACTCGAATGTGCCTGTCACTCGGCCAGGGGCATTGCTGCGACGTACGATCGGCATGGCGGTTCTTCAGCGGCGATTTTGAATTTTTCTCGATGCGGGCTTTGTCCTGTTCTCGATAGAACCCGATGACTCCTCTGGCTACATTTCGGCAATATTTCTGTTCTGTTTCCATTGTTCTATACCTTCAAAGTACAACCTGTTCCGCTCCGAAATGACTTCAAATAAATTCATCATCATGTACAGTGGCCTTCTCCACCTGGCCGTCTGTACTGGTGTCAAGTGCGGTTATGCTCGCAAAGCTGCCAGCGTGAGAAGCCATATCCCTGGCGGGACTCATCGTGGGACTGCCGATGAAGACGCCGATCAGGGTCAAAGGGGTGTCTCCGTTTGAGCACCCCGTGATGGTCTTCGACAAACGCGGAGTCCCGGAACTCTGACTGTCGTGCCAATACGGTCTGGCAGAAGTCATCCACGCGTTGCTCTTCGGCTATCTCCTCTAACGTAAGAGGGGCCGGAAGGTCGTCCTGTGGAGGGGCGACCGTAGACGCGGGCGCGCCAACTTCGGGTTCTTCGGCGCGCTCGATGTCGACAGCGTCGAACTCGTCGTTCTCCTCCCAGAACGATGTGGGTCCTTCCAGGGCGGGGGCCTCGTCGCCGCCCCTCGGCTCGTCGCGCGTCCGGACGCGCGACCTTCTTCGCGATCCGGCTTGGTTCTTGGTTGTCACGAAGACATTCACGGCCTTATGATCGCAGCTCGCGGTACAGACGTGGTCCGCGAGCTCGTCCGACCCGTCACGGACGGTCGTGCCCGCATCGAAGGTGGGAATGTCGTCATCCACCTCGACGACTGGGCGAGGGTCGTCTGTGACCCTTGGCGAAACGAGGCGGGACAGGGCATCCGGCACCTGTTGCACGCGCCCGGGGCGGTACTGGATGGTGAAGTCGTATTCGGCCAAACGCAATCGCCACCGGGTAAGCCTACCGGAGCTCTCCGTGAGGGACATGAGCCATCGGAGGGCTCCATGGTCCGTCCCGACGGTGAACCTGGTACTTTCGATGTACGGCCGTAGTGTGCGGACGGCGCACACTAATGCAAAGCACTCGCGCTCCGTAGCGCTGTAGTTGTGCTCACTATCGGACAGTGAGTATGACCAATACCGGACGGGTCGCCAGTCGTTTGCCTCTTCGAGTTCCTGGAGCAACGTACAGCCCAGTTGACATGCACTAGCATCCGTGTCGATCAGATACGGCTGAAAGTATCGCTGCAATGCTAGGATCGACGGGTAAATTATCCGCTCCTTCCACGCTTCGAATGCTGAAGTTGCGGCTCTGTCGGGTTGTCGAAGTCGGGGTCCGCGTCTTTGCGCGTCATGTCCGTTAATGGACGCGCAATTTTCGCGAACCCGTTCACGAAGCGGCGGTAGACGTTGCACGCCCCAAGGAACGACCGCACCTGCGTCAAGGTCCTCGGAAACGTAAACGTTTTGAAAGCGTCCGCCGCCGCTTCGGCGACACTCAGCTTACCTGGGGAAATGACGTACCCCAGGTAATGCACCTTCGGTTCGAAGAAGCTACACTTCTTGAGCTTGAGGGAGATTCCGGTGCTCCGTAACAAGCTCAAGACCGTGTCGAGATGCTTCGCGTGTTCTCCATGCGTACGGGAGATGATATCATCCAGGTAGACGAGGCATACCTGCCAACGGACGCCAGATAGGATGATGTCGAGGGCACGTTGGAAGGTGTCCGGTGCCCCTTTTAGCCCGAACGGCATACGCAGATGGCGAAACGTTCCCATATGCGTAGTGAACATGGCCTTGTCCCGGTCTTCAAGAGCGAAGAGGATCTGCCAGTAACCGGAATTGCAGTCCAACGTCGTGAAGACGGCTGTATCTCCGAATGAATCGATTCAGTCGTCCATCCGGGGCTGCGGATACGAATCTGCTGCCGTCTTCGCGTTGAGACGCCGGTACTCCACGCAGAACCGAAGAGAGCCGTCTTTCTTCGGTACGAGCACCACGTGAGACGCCCACTCGGTGCTCCCGGGTTCGATTATCCCTGCGTTCAACATTTTGTTGACTTCCTTGGCAACCATCTCACGTATAGCCGGCCCCTTTCGGTAGGGCATTGAACGTATCGGCTTCGTCCCCGGTTCGAGAGGAATGCGGTGTTCGGTCGCTCGGATTGTTTCGAGCGCCCCGCTCCACTGACTCGAGTGCTTACGGAGCATCTCGAGTACGTGGCCACGGAGCTCGTCATCATCGATGTATCACAGGTCGATCTCTTTTTCCCAATCCATCGGTGGATTTTCGGGATCCTTTTTCTGGCGGCCTATGATGCCTCCCGCAGTCGGTTGGACTTCAGGTGGTCGTTCGTCCGTACCCACCTGGTCCTTCTCAACGGTACCCCTTTCGTCGGAGCTCGTTCGACCGGCTGTAGAGCACTGACCGCCCGCTCAATCGCGGTGCTGTACTGTAGCATACGCGGCACACCACACTATCTTAAGTGACTTACCACGTGTATCCGTGTACACTAACCACCGGCCTCGTCCGGGTATAAGCTCCAAAGAGCCCTGTCGGAGTAGTGACAGTCTTGCCCAAGTGTATCCGTGTCATCCCCCACGTGTAATGGGTGTCATACCTCCTAACCAGGAAGGTTTTCTCCAGCCACCGCCGCTGTGTTAATTTAGTGTTTTTTAATTTAATTAATTATAGCTCCGACGTCGGCTGGTATATAGCCGATGTCCGACCCTAAGTAAATCCTCACGAAGCTTTGGGTCTACAAGTCGGGTTTCTGGAACGGAGTCGTAGCCTCGCGTCGGTCCCCGTCCTACGACGGTACCCTGCGAGCCATCTACGTCCCGATTCCCACCTATCTCTACCGCGCGCGTCGTCCCGCTACACACTGCCCTCCGCGCGACAGCTGTACTTACCGCTCCGCCCCTCCTGCGCTCTACTTTCCTACTTTTCCCTTTATTTCCCTACTGCGTTAGACGCCCGGACCCGTGCCGGTTACCCCACGGGTGGTCTCCCGAATCATCCCCCGCACCCCCAAACGCGCGTTGCTCTGACTGAGGGAGATTCCCAATCCTCCCCCTCAGTGCACGACACTGGCTCCTGCCTTCCCGACTTCATCGCCCAAGTCGGTCAGTTGCAGCGCGTGCGCGATGCCCTCGGCGACACGACGTTCGGGCGTCAGGATCGCGAGGGGTCGCGCTTGGCATATCCCACCACGGTGTGTTTCGGAAACCGCCTTTCCGGCCGCGAAAAGTTCGCGACGATGACGTCGATGGTCTGGTTCGACAGAACCTCGACGACGACGTTCGTCAGCCTCACTCCGTGTCTGTGTTGGAGTGAAGGCTTCGGCTCCATGAGCACGAGGCCCCTCCCCGTGGTTGTGACGCGCACACGGGCCTGCGACCTCGCGGGGATGGTAACCCAGCGGGCGATTCGGATCGCCTGCGGGGCTTCGTCGCGTGCGTCAGTGTAGTGCAATGCGCCTGTCGGGCAGAGACCGCGGTCCGATGGTCCAGCAACAAAAAGAAGAACTGCCGTCGGCACAGCACTACGGAGTGTCCGACTCTCCCTTCTCCGTTTAAACGAGCTTGCGACTCGTAGTAGCTCAGATCCCTGATAGGGAGGCCACGGAGAAACAGCCCGGCCTGGGATAGATGTGGTAGAGACTTGCGAAGAGAACTGCTCGACGAGTGTGGGGTGGGGCGTGTAATTAGGTACCCCGGTTCCACTGGGTTGTAGGGCCAATGCTCGTTGAGCTTCTTCGGCACCTTGTAATGCGACAAGGCCTTCGACGGGGGCGTCGCAACGCAGCCCGACCGGATGAAATGAAAGTAGCAACGCTACACCAACTGTGCCGCCCGATGGCTCTAAACATCTTCACCGGTTCGGTCGCAACCGAGGCCGATGGCACCAACACTGGCTTGTACACACTACAAAGCCATTCGAGGGAGACGTCGTTGCAACAGTCTCCGTCGGAAATTAGGTCACAGTGGCAGCGCTACGTCAACTGCTTCGCCCGATGGCCAAGACACCTACACCGGTTCGGTCGCAACCAATACCGATGGTACCAACACAAGATAAGGGAAAATAGGTAAAATTAGAGATAGAAAAGGATAGGGAAATAAAGGAAAAGGAAAGGGAACCCCCGAGCGCAAAGGATAAAGTAATCTGTAGTAAAAGGGAAAGTCTTGTGAAAGACGGACTTCGACCAAGGCGATATCAGACTCTGGCAACTCGGGTTACCTTTACTGACTTGGTGGTCAGTGGGCTAAGGTATATATCGCCCTGCCGGAGCCACTACAGTAGCTCGCGGCGCTAGATCCTAGATCTAACCTAATGTCAGCAAAATTAATGCCAACTAATTAACTAAATAAAATAAATTAATTAAAATTAAAAATTAAAACTGTGCAATTATTCACACGTGTGTCCCCCAACCCGGACTACTAGTCATATCCAATTATTTTCCTTTCACTTCACCCCCTGTAGAGCCCTGTACTGCACTACATATCCCCCTTCTGAGCGCCCTTGTACGGCGCCACGCCATCGCATACATTCTCCTGCCGTATCCATCCTTCTCAACCGTCAAACACTCTGCGCGGCAAGCTGACAAGGGTAAGACGAAACATCATGTCTCCGCCTACCTCAGAGGGTACCGTCGATATTACCAACAAAAACCGCCCCGGCGTTGGTTATTCGCGACGCTTTTCTGAGCCTTCGGAACTCCTCCCTGTTCCCCGTTTACCGCCTGTTCCCAACGTATCCGCTCCGGACTTCCATCCTGGGCGCGACCCCTCTGTTCCTGTGGCGCGTCAGTTCCCTTCTCTCGAGCTCCTACAAGACAAACCCATGCGGCAATATCCCGCTCTATTCGTTACTGCGAAATGGTTTTCCGTAACTGGTGTGCGAGATCTTGTCGACCCCGATCGTTCTTTCGCTGATAGCGCTGGCATGTTACCAGGAAACCTCCCCCTGCAAGCCATTCAATCGTACGACTGGTTAGCCCGGATTGCTATTCCTCCTTCTATTCTCAATCACACTTCCCCCGCGGTCGTCAAATATTATCGACGCGGTTCATGAATGCTGTTTGCGATCAGCTCGAGGTCCCAATTCGGTTGCGATCCGTGCCTTCTCCAGCTCTTCACAACCGGTCACCACAGGCACCAGCACTTCCATCTCCAACAATTCCAAAAGAGAGATCTCCCTCGGCCAGTCCCACTGCCAGCCCTCCGGTCCGAGCCATGTCGAGAGGCAAAGGGGGCCCAATTCCCCTTGCTGCCTCTGTCCATCCTGACCAACAATTTCCCACACGGGAGTCAACCTCTCCTGTACCCCTCAACTCCAACAGAGTTGATCCTGCAGTGAGAACCTATACGACCCTCCTGAGAGCTCACAAAATTCCAGAGGAAGCCTTACAAGCGACCTCCCTCGAGGATCTGCGAGTTCTCGCTCGCCCATTACCTCCGCTCCAAAAGAAAAGACTCTTTAGCAAAAGTCTCACAGAACTCCGTCGACGTCATGGCTGCATGACCCATTCGTAGATCTAGATGTGGAGTGTCGTTCAGTTAGCGACAATACTCTCACATTCCGGAATAAAAAATTCCAATGCCTATTCATCGTTCCTTTTGAGTCCGTATCGTTCATTATCTCCGTGCGCTCCGTCGAGTATGGTGGCTCCTTGGCCACCCCCTTTTCCCGTCCTCCTTACTTCACAATTGAGGCGTCTGGTCACATTCCAGATCGGAGAGACACGCGTTTTTGTTATCTGTCGCTCCGACGCGAGTGGGGTATCTCTTTTCAAAGTTCTCTCCAGCTCCTGATAGTGTGTTGTGTCAAGCGCACGATTGCCCTTGTGTTGCGGAGATATATCAGGTTCTTGTCGGACCACTGTCCTCTCCATGACTTTCTAAATTTTCCTCCTCTTTAAATCTCAGTATACTTCCCCCTTCACATCCCTCTACCTCCTTCTCGTCAGCTCCCAAATTCCTCCTCTTTAAATGGTACTGTATTTTTCCTCTTTCCACTTGGTGCCGCCTTCCTCCTCTTTGACGGTCGAATTCCTCGTCCATTTTCCCCCTTTCCTTCTCTTTAGTTCAATCTCTTCCTCCTAAACCGCGAGATCGCCCGTCCAGTCAGGCTCGGTGGAGCTCGCGCTTCGCTTCGCGTACGTTCCCTTAAGGCGGCACACGGGGTTGCCTTCAATTTATTTCCACTTCTCGGGACCCTGTCCGATTAGCAACTCCCCCGTGCCTGATACGTTGGCAAAGGCACTCCGCCTTTCCTCTGCCCTCGACTGTTCTCCTTCCTGAATTACCAGATTCCTCCTCTTATAATTAAGCGGTTCCCCTCCACCTCCTGTGGTTTGCGCTGACTGCGATCGCGCACGTCCGTTCCGTCATCCGCTATCACGCATGTGGCCTTGGCTGACTCGTCAATCTCCTCCAGGGGTACTCAGATATATATGCGTATCCATATATGTTTTCTTTTTTCCGCTCGAGCCTCAGGCGACCTCTGCGGCTCCTCCCAAAGTCCCAGAATAACCTCTTTTTCATATTCGATTACCCATTCTCTTGCGACATCACGAACACTGGGTGATAGTCCCCTTCACACATTCCTAGTGCACGTAGTGTCCCAACAAGACTCACCAATTCCATTGTCACACACGTGGGCTTTCGCACAAAAAGGGCATGGTCCTGCCAGTGTGAGAACTTGTTTCTTGAGACAGGGGTGTGCGATCTCGAGGAGGTCACGATCAATTATCGAAGCTCGTCGGAGGGTTTCATGAGTCTTGCCAAGGTGACTTCCGGTATGCCTCTATCACTTATAAATGAGAATGGATGATCCACCGTTCGTCACAGCCGTGAAAAGATACAAAGCACTGACTTGGTGAACTGAAAACCAATAGCCGTCGGTTCGGAACTGGGTAAGTCTCATTGCGATTCTCCTCAATGGAGTGCGTAGAAGGGAGAGCTCTTCTCCTCTTTTTGTCTCTCGGCCAGTTCCATCCCCTGTAGGGAACGGCTAGAAATTGACGAGCAGATTCTCATCTATCTCATTCTGATTCTGTCCCCGGCCACGAGCACTTCTCAATAGTTACGCGCCACTTAGTGCTTAATGGGGGGGGCACAACGTGAAGGTTCTTCTTATTAATTTCATTAATATTCTCCAAGGGTGCCTTGCACCTCGTTCCCCATGAGCTGGCGTGCGGTGTACTCCTGCTACAAAGTCAAGTAACGCATGGTTCGGTCCGATTCTGTAGGGACCCCATTGTCCCGCGTGGGGATGACGGACTAAAAATAATCTCACGTTCGTCGTGTGTCAACACGTCTGCTGATCTAGCAGAAGCGTCTGCGTCCGTGTCCCCATCCCTTCGCCTGAGTGTAGTTAGTTTCTCTCTCGTCCTACCCGGGCTCCGTCTGGTCTTGCCCGTCGGTAGTTGCGGTCCGAGTATCTCCTCGACAGTACAGTAGCACAAATTGAGACCAAACTAGCAAGGAGAGTAAGATAAATGAAACTAATCGGAAAATGAAGGAGGGTTGGTCGTCGGTTTCTGTAGCAACAAATGGATCGTCGTGATCACAAGCTCTTAGAGCGTCGCCTTCTGGGTAGTGCGTGCGGTCACGCGCGAAGTGTACATTTCACCTCGAGGCTCGAGCAACAAATGAGGCCGGATCATTCACATACAAACGTCCTTTCCCCTCCAGTTTCTCGGCGTGCTTCTTGAAGAAATTGACGAATAGTCTCCCGTCAACTGTCATCGGGACTTCCATGTTATTTCGTGGTTCAGCCTGTCTTTCGACTCGCTCGCGCGTTCTCTGCCCCTAAGACGGACATCTGAAATCTCGCAACTCCTCGTCCTTGGGAAGATTAAACCAAAGCCCCTCTCCTTCTCAACTTGATGCACTCGTAACAAATCAACTACGTTGGACGGTTCGCCCTTCTTCCTGGTTCAGGAGCCGGCCGGTGCACGTCATATGATTTGTTCGTGGCTTCCTGTGGTGCGGGGTCCGGCTCTCGCCGTCGCGTGAAGAGAAAACAAAAACAAATATAAAGATAACAAACAAAAAGCAGAATAACAGAGCAAAGACAATGTAGCTGATCGTCGGTGATCGGTAAGTGCGTGGCGCGCGCGCTAGGAAAATTGTGCGTCCTGTTGCACTTCTTCGAAGTACCCAGCACCCCGTGCTGATTCTTGTCGGTCTTCTTATTCAGCGGCGCGGCGATCTTCGCGAATCCTTGCACAAACCGTCGGTAAACGTTGAACATCCCGAGAAAAGATCGCAGTTCGGTTTGGTTCGTAGGCGCGCGCTCGATCGCGATGACGTTGCGTAGCTCCACCTCCAACCGTCCCAGACGGATGACGTGCCCGAGATAGGTTGCGGAGGTGTCGAAAATCGCGCACTTCGCTAATTTTAGCGACACGCCCGCGGTATGTAGCAACCGTAGTACCTCGCGCACATGCGCCATATGTCCCGAAACGGTTCGCGAGTAGACAATGACGTCATCAAGGTAGACCAGCGCGGTCTCCCATTTCACGCGGGACAGGATGATGTCGACCGCTCGTTGAAATGTCGCGGGCGCGTTTTTGAGACCGAACAGCATGCGTAGAAAGCGGTAGATGCCCGAATGCGACGCGAACGTAGTTTTATCGCGGTCCTCCTCGGCGATCTCCACCTGCCAATACCCGCTATTACAGTCTGGCGTGGTAAAGACAGTGGCATCGCCGAGCGAGTCGATGCATTCGTCCATGCGTGGTAGTGGGTAGGAGTCGCGAACCGTAACGGCGTTTAGCTTGCGATAGTCCACGCAGAACCGCATGGTCCGGTCCTTTTTATGGACGAAGACCACGGGGCTCGCCCACTCGGCCGATGTCGGTTCGATGACTCCCACACGCAGCATGCGGTCGATTTCCTTCTTCTCCTTCTCGCGCGCGATGGGTCCGTCTCGGTAGGGTGCTTGGTAGATCGGCTTCGCACCGGGCTTCAGCTCGATGCGATGCTTCGTAGCATCGATCTTACCCAAGTGGCCGGACCGCATGTCCTTGAACTCGGACAGCATGTCCATAATTTCCAACCGGACGGTACTGTCTTCTGCACCAATATGGACGTCTTCTTCCCACGAGCGGGTCTTCTCCGCGTCCGTATCGGTCCGCTCATCCGCGTTAGCGGGATTGCCACTGTGAGCGTCGTCCGTTTTCGGTTCTTTGCGTCGCGCGCCTCCTCCCGTAGCGGTCGTGGATTTAATTCTGCCATCGTTCGTAACGGGTCCTTCTCGTCGCGCACATTCCCCGCGGGCGAGGAATTAATCCTGCCTTCGTCCGTAGCGGATTCTTTGCGACGCGCGTATCCTTCCGTAGCGGTGGGGGATTTTCTTCTGCCATCGTCCGTAACTGGTTGTTCGCGTCGCCCCTGTTCCTCCGTAGCAGTCGAGGAATTATTTTTGTTCCCTCCCTGTAGTGCAATGCGCCTGTTAGACAGAGACCAAGGTCCGACGGTCCAACACAAACAACAGCAACAAAAGCAACAACTGCCAACGGCACAGCGCTACGGAGTGTTCGAAGCTCCCTGTCCTCTTTAAGCGGGTTTGCGGCCCGCAGTAGCTCGGATCCCTGATAGGGGGGGGCAAAGAGAAGGGCCCAGCCCGGGATCGGTAAATGGTGGTAGAGACTTGTAAAGGCAACTGCTCGACGAGTTCGGAGGGGTGTTTAGGTAAACCTGGTCCGATGGGTCGTAAATCCAATGCTCGAAGAGCGCCTTGTACACCTTATACCCTTGATAAGGTCTTCGACGGGGACGTCGCAACGTAGCCCGTCGGGAAAGAAGAAAACGTAGCAGCGCTACACCGTCGTACTGCCCGATGGCAAAGTACCAACAACGGATCGGTCGCAACCAGATTCCGATGGAACCAACACTGAGATAAGCACCACTGGTGCACCAACACAAAAGCCCGATGGCAAATGACGTCACGTTGCGGATCGCAATCCTACAAGGTGGGACCAACTCAAAATTAAGGGAAATTAGGATAGGGAAATAAAGGAAAATTGGTAAGGAAAGAAGGGGACCCCCGAGCTCAAAGGATAAAGTAATCTGTAGTTAAAGGGAATGTCTTGTAAAAGACGGACTTCAACCAAGGCGATATCAGACTCTGGCAACTCGGGTTACCTTTACTGACTTGGTGGTCAGAGGGCTAAGGTATATATCGCCCCGCCGGAGCCACTACAGTAGCTCGCGGCGCTAGATCCTAAATCTAATGTAATGTCAGCAAAATTAATGCTAACTAATTAACTAAATAAAATAAAATAATTAGAAATTAAAACTGTGCAATTATTCACACGTGTGTCCCCCAACCCGGACTACTTTTCATATCCAAATATTTCCTTTCTTTTCACCCCCTTTTTCAGGTGCGTATTGCACTACATATCCTCCTTCCGAGCGCTCTTGTACGCCACTCCGCCATCATATAATCTCCTCGCCGTTTCTCTCATAACCCCACACCACCGCATCCGGTATCCGGTGAAAGTGCAAGAGCAAGACGGGCCCCATGTTTCCTTCATCCCCGAGCCAGTCGAGTTGTGGTACCAAACGCAAGCGCCCCGGCGTGGGCTTTTCCTCCACTTCCCACGGCCCTCTAAGTCTTCCTTCCATCCCTCGATTACCCCCTGATTCCCAACATGCCAGCCCTGTTGCCCACATCGACTCCGGTCCTGACACTCCGTCCTCGCGTCGATACCCTGCTGCGTCGGAGCTCCACGATAAGGCCATGCGCCTTAATCCTGAGCTTTTCGCTTCCGCTAAATGGTTCTCAGTGATCGGTGTATGCGCCTTCGATGACATTGCTTACTCGTTCGCCCATGGCGCCGGTATGCTTCCAGGACAAACCCCCCTTCAAGCCATTCGGTCTTACGATTGGTTGGCTCGCATCGCCATTCCTCCCTCCATTCTATGTCACACTCCTCCTCGTGGTCGTGCGGTGTTATCAACCCGCTTCATGACCGCTTTGTGTGACAGGCTTGAGCTGCCATTGACGCAGGATCTCATCCCTGAGGAATTCGGTTGTGACACGTGGCAATTTCGCACCGAGGGCGAACGGTCTTACCTCGACAACATGCTTGCCTGGACCTCCGATGACCCTGCTCGTGAAGCTAACCGCCTTTGGTTCAACCAACGGACCGTCTCGGGCGACGCTATGATGTGGACCAACGCCATAATTCCGGCTAATTTCCGACTTATCAAGCGGGGCACCATCCCCTTCTTCCAACATACAGTGCGCTTCGAACGCCGCATTCGGTCTGACACGGGTTATTTTGTGGCCTACCAGATGTTGGAGGCGCGTGAAATCTCGAGGTCCCATTACGCGAATCGTTACCAGCGTATTCCGTCGTGGTGGAGCCAATTTGAGGTCTGCCAAGGCTTCTGGGCTGAGCTCGGCCCCGTATACACGTATTACGGAAGGTATTTACGTGACCATCGACACGGCCTTTGGGTAGTCTTCCTCACAGAGTGGTGTACCAAAGTGGTAGTGACCCTCCTGTGGGAGATCTACGACTGCTGGAGGTTGTGGTACTTGCCTCCCCAACTCATCAGCCTCATGCGACGCCTCGATTATTCGATCCCCCTGGGCGGTGCTGATGCAGACACCGAACTGCATTCTCTCCTCGATAAAATAGAGGAGGTCGATTGGGACTCGATACCGCGTCAAAATTCCTCTCGTTCGTTCGTCCGGCAACGCCCCTCCTTCTCTCCTCGTCGTGCTCATCGTGGTGCTGGGGACTACGCTTGGTTTAACCCCTGGACGGGATCGCAATGTTCTTGCGACGAGGCGCGTCTGAGTCGACAGTATGGGAGTCAGACGCCCGTTCCGGTTGAATTGCCCGTTCTCCTTGCGGATCCCCGCGAGCGCGACCTCTGTCCCCGGGAGCCTTTGCGTTCTCGCCTGGTATTACCGGTCTCACCGACTTCTATTCCTGTCGATCCGGCCGGCCGCACTCCTCCTGTGAATGCTTCGATCAGGGCGACGAGAGCCCCTGAGAATGAGGAAGTCAAATCCCCTTTGCGGTCCCATTCACCTCCAGTGGCCAGGTTTCAACCTCTATCAGAGACGAGAGAGGTCCCCTCGTCATCTAGCCGGACTGACAGTCTGTCCGTGCGCGCCGTCCCAGAAAGGAAGGGAAATTCTTCGTCCCTTACCCCCTCGGCTCCTCCTGCACCGTCTTCCCCTGTGCACGTCCCAGCTCGTCCCCCTTTTCCTGCGGCTGTTTCAGTTGTCGCCCCCTTGCCACCAATTGCCGACGCAGTCCAATCGACCAGGGGAGGTTCGACCTCCCCGTCCTCTCCAAATGTCATCAAAAAGAACGACGGCGCCGCCAGCGTTTATCGCACATTACTCCGTGCCCACGGAATAAACGAGGGGGCTCTTCGAGGAGCGTCCCTTGTTGACCTGCGCTTACTGGCGCAACTTGTCGCCTCACTACCAAAGAAAAATATTCTCGGGTAAATCGTCCCATTGACCCCTTGCCGATGGTAGCGCCCTGCCGATCCATGTTCGGGTCATTGTCCGCTGAGAGTGTTGACTCATCGTCGGCACTTCCTTTCGTTCCACCGAAAATAAATTGCATTTCCTTCTCCTATCCACTTCCTCCTCTTGTTACATTTTTCCTCTTTTTTTTAAACACGTACGTCATCCTTCTCCTCATTTTCCTTTTCCTCCTCTTT
>NW_005179385.1:46595-54572 GCF_000350225.1 Chondrus crispus | reverse complement strand
CCCTCCGAAACATTTCGGAGGAATCTGTGCCTTCATAGGCAGTTTCTGCGTTCGGCATGGCGTTTAGTCAAAGTCGGCAACAGTACTAGAGAAGACTAAGTTTTTTCACATCGAGTTTAGTTCAGGCTGGTACAGTGCGGTGGGCACGGATGCATACGGTATGCAGCATACGCCGACGAAGAGAACGGTGACATGCAACATGGCGACGGCTGCAGATTTGGGTTCCCCTGCGTACGGGCCCACTTGTCGCGATTCCCAGCACAGCCGGGTGATGACACTCTGACATCAGGGAAAGAACTCGGCATGATGCGGTTGCCGACAATTGCTGGGTGCTGAGATTTGCACTGCACAGCAATGCCACGGCCGCAACGTCCCGATGGGATGAAAGCGGCTCAGTTAGCTGGAAACGGTCAGCGGGAATATTTTGGTGGTCTCTGAGATAGGTTGTCACATGTGCAGATGAGAGCAACATGACATAACATGACAGTGACAGCGTCTCGCTCCACGCATATGAAAACTCACGCTCCAGTCCGGACAGCGCAATTTAACACGCAGGCGGGCATACAGCAGCTGAATTTGTGCGAGCGCACCGGCGGGGTTGGGATGCAAGTTACAGAGGGAGACCTTTACGGGCCCGCGGAAGGACCCTCTCTGCGCGAGCGCCGATCTTTGCGCGGGCGCGGTTTGAGGCATGTACAATATTCCGTGCCTTTTCCTTGCTGTACTCTGTGCAGTAAGTTTTTGGAGTCGGGTCTTTCCCATCTTCTTTTTGGCAGCGATGGTTAATCCTTGGGGCCGTACCATTGGGAAAACACTGTACATGTGCCATTAGCGTTCTCTCGACATAGCGGCTGCCAGATATTTGACATCTTGAGATTCAGTGTTGCATCATAACGCAGAAGGATATCCAGGACGCAAAAATTGATGATTGACGGACATGTCTGATGAGCCACGCCGTTGGATTCATTTTTATATATGACTTGGCAATGGTTGTGATGGTAAAAGGGATTCCCTTGGATGTTTTAAAAAGCGTATCCAGACAACTGGCATGCACCATATCTCTGGCAATCGGGAAGATTTATTCTAAATCTCTCCGGTTGTGAGATATATGGTGATACCCATTCCGTTGGCCTCTCCCGTGGTGACGCGCCCAACATTTTAGTGGCAAGCGTATCATCCCTCTTTGAATAGATATCTTTCTCGTTCATGCGACATATTCAACGTCGTGGATAACTATCGAGACAGGAACAAGAATCAACGAGCGGAAACTCACAAAAAGATCCTGCTGCACATCAAGCAGAATACAGTATTATAGATCCGGCCTTCAAGTTCTCCATCGCATCGCTTTTATGCCAAGGTAGCATCCGGATACAGCATTGGGCATGTCTAGCGAGAGGTTGTAGCTGCGAATCAAAACACCAAACGGAAACAGATTCAGATTCAGAGTTACCACGTACGGTTCCTCACCTCTTGGCGGCTATTCGCTAATTCTTGAAGCTGCGCTGTTGATGATAACGTAGCCATCTGAAATCATTGTATTATCTCAACGTCATGCAACAATGCGGCAATTATTTTACATATTGTGTCATATGCATGTCGCGACATTAGACATCTTTCTTTGCATGGAACTGCGTACAGTATGCCGTTGAGGCTGAATCTCTGGCAGGAGCTATACTGTACATGTCCATGGTCGGACATAGGGCATAGACATATGAGTTTGTGAGGGTGAGCAAAGCAAGAAGGACGTACCGTACTAACATCTGAAAGATGAAGAGGCTGCACTCGGACAGAATGTCACAAGCGTAGTGCTGGTCGCTCTCTCAAGCGATACTGCCCGTACAGCTTTCAGTTACAGCCAACTGATGCCTCGCGATTAGTACAAAGTTTTCAATGAATGAGAGAATTCGCCTTTCTGGAAAATGATATGCACTCTCGTATTTTGCCTTGCACTGCGATCCTTTTCATCGCATAATCGATGACACACGCGCGATGGGCTTATGTTAAGAGGCGAATTCAAGCAATGCTTCATACAGTGGACCCCTGTCTTTTGTCTCCCCGCCTATGGAGCATAAAGCATCCCAATTACATGACGCTAACATGCTTCAAATGTGCTTCTGCAAGACTTCCAACTCTGGAAATCTTGCGATTGCGTTGGAGACGGTTGTCAAAACGTCGTATCAAGTTGTTTCCACCGAACGAAAAGGAACACTACAATATAAGCTTTGGTCTACGTTGCTATGTGTACTTTGCTCATCCACTTTTAACGCTTCGATTTTCAAGAAGTTGATCCAACAAACTGCCTGTCTGACATCACGGCTGGTAATCTCTTTCCTGAATAAATGCCGAGTGAACAGAGGCGGTTTCACTATTTTCACTGCTGTTCCGTGTAGAAATTACGCACACGGTCCCCACTCGTCCCACTATTCTTCTTTTTATGCTGACTAATATGATTCGATTGATGCCACCAACTAGTAAAGCATTACTCGGGAAGGTGTCTTCTTCCACATGGAAAGATATGAAGCAGAATCAGGACCTATCGAGACTCAAGAACCCGATGGATTCCGCCTCCTTCATACCTCCAATCTTACATGTTACGGCTAGCATACCACATTCTCGCTCTTCATTCCCGTGAGCTGCATAAGTGGATCCCTCAGGGATCCATGGTACGAACGTCGGCCAGACCTAGAAAGCAACATCTATCGAAGGAGAGGCAAGTATTCGTCGTTGTACTGTACATCACTACCCACGCTTCTATACACCATCCTTAAAGAGCATCTTTAACTTGAACGCCGCTCCATTCTTGGCGATCCTGTGGGTTTGGAGAGTGCCGTCGTACTCGCACCTGTGCCTTGATGGAAGAAGAATACAGATATGCGATGGGCCAAAAGCCAGGCCTTCTTGCCGACTGGAAACCCAACGCTGCACAATTGCGATACTTCACCTCTGCAATCCTGTATATATAAGCACCTCTCCCCATACCAGAGATCTCCTCGTCTCCATCGTTCACACAACTTCGCATCCACGCTCACCACGGAAGAGCCACCACCTATCCAATTTCGCAACCGAACACCGACTGCCTACCACCTACAATGATCAAGCCAACGCTCTTCCTCGCCGTTCTGGGCCTCATCGTCGCCTCCGTCTTCGCCGCAGACACCCCAACTGCGGCACGTGCGGTACCGTACTACCCACCTCACCGCCCGAGATGCCCCTGCCGTTGCATCCTGGGATACTACGCTGAACAGACGGCTACCCGGATGTGCAAGCGTCGCCGGTTCCTGTACAGCTGCTCGGTGCAGGAGTGCACTAAGCACTACCGCCCCGGAAAGACTTGCTGTGATGTTCACAAGCCATCAGTTACGCCCACGCCTACCCCATCAGTTACGCCCACTCCTTCGCCCAAACCGAAGTGCCCTTGCGTCTGCACGCGCAGGGGAGCTGCCCGCCGCGATTGCCACTACAAGCCGTACTGCGAGGTCACACGGTGCCCGGAGGATCACAGTAATGATCACCATACCAACCCCTATGGCCAGTACTACAAGCCGAGGCCGAAGTTCCAATGCTGCTACAAGCCGCACTATTAAGGCATGAGGGGTCCATGTCTCGCGTTGGGGGTCGACTGCTGGTAAGAAGTGAGAGAATGAGTGTAGCTCAGTTGTGGCCTCCTCAGTCAAACGGCACAAGGTCGTCCTGGACACATATACTCTGTCCCATGTTGTCTGTAGTTCAGTTCCATCTTACTGCTTGTAAACTGGGAAGTTTATGATTTGTTTAGAGCAAAGAATGTATTGAGCAGGTGTATAGGATGTCACACACATAGCCCAATACGCAGCGCCGTCAGTCCTTGCCTCATCGGCTGGTTGCGCCAAGCTTCCTCCTTGGCTTGCAGTTGTACGAGGAAAATATGTCTGTTTGATAGCATGTGGAATTCGAGTAGCTCTTAAAGTAAACCTCATGTGCCCTTCGAGGAACACCCAAAGCCGCTCATGCCTCTCACTCCTGCGCTTAGTCCATTCGCACAGACTTGTCAAAGGGCAGCAACTGGACTTTTTCCGTATATGCCTTCGTACTGTTGGCGTAGAAATGAGTGTTTGCATTATATCCACGGCGTGTGCGCCAACCGCCCCATCGCTTTCGAATGTCGGGTTTCCGCATATCTTCCTCCACGACGTACCGTCGGGCGGACCCGTCTCCGCGCCACTGGCCCACCCCGACCTCCTTACCCCACCATGCTGCTCGCGCACCATCATGCGATCGCAGTCCTTCTCGCGCTCATGATCGCCGCGCCGCGCGCCGCAGCGCGTCCATTCGAGGGCCTGTAGTTGGGCTGGTACACGACGGTGGGAGGCCCCATCCTGCTCAGCGAGCGTACAGGTATACCGCCTCTACCTGCCCGGCGCTGTAGCACTCTGAGCCCTTTGTAGGTTCATTTTTCGGAAGGCTTCCTCCAGTGTCTATCTGACAGTGCGTTGACAGTGCAGCCAGGTAGACGAATCGAAGTGCTGAAATGGTCACTTAGTCTCTGCACGAGAAAATGAGAGATGAGAGTCGGAGTGCTCCGTCTCTTTGGTGTGCAGGAGACCTTGGCTAGAAGAGTCATGCGTAACAGGGGCAACCGACGTCAGATGTACAGAACGGTGGATGACAGTGAGGCAGAACAGGTATCGGTAGAGCAGGGTAGAGCAGAGCAGAGTTGTGAAGGTTGTGAGCATTCATGCTCATGAACGGAGTAGAGCAAGTAAAAGTTACTCGGTTGTCTTTATATTCAGTGGGGACAGTAGTGAGGGTGACCCCACCGCCAACAAAATTTCAGTCCTAAAATTCCAACTACTAAAGTTTGGACCGATGGAAGAGATTTTGAACCCCACCGCGCCAGCATTTGTCCTAAAGTTTAGAATTTGGGCAGGATTCTTTTCCAAACCAAAATTATTTGGTCGAGATTTTTGTCCAAAGCGCCGTTTGGGCGAGCTTCGTTCTATAGTAACGGTACAGAAAACATCTGAATTTCATGTGGTTACAGCTCTACCAAAGCTCTTCCAAATGGCTTTGTGGCTGGTTTGACTGAAGTCCCATCAATAGTGTGGGGCGCAAAAGGGAGTGTTGTGCAGCCTTCGCTCGTGGACATTTACAATCTTCTGCCTCCTTCTCGTCTTCTGAGAAGTGCAGGCAATGGCTGAGGTGGTTACTAAGACTGATGACTCGGCAGTAAGAGTGAGGAAAAAGCGTAAGGGTCTCGATGGCGGTGGCGATCTCTGCTCATCGCCTTTCCCATTCTTGATCCTCCGAACTTCCCTCCGGATCGCGGACGCTCTCTGTGCTGCCGAGAGACCAGAGCGCCAGCGACAGCAGCAGTAAATAGAGGAAGCATGAAATATGCCGCGATAGCATCATCGGAATCGCTTCCAGAGTCCATAATAGGAATTGAAAGCGTAGTGTACTTGCCGAGTTGATAATTCCCAAACAGGAGCCTACATGTTATGGAGAGCGGGCAAGTGACGAGCAAAAGTTGCCGCCAATTTTGGAACAGACGCGCGCAGTAGCTTGCTTCTTTGCGCCAGATGTATTTCTACGACAGACTTGTAGCCTAATTGGAGTGACCCTGAATATGATAGAAGTATCGTGTTACAGGCGCGGTGGGGTTCATCTCTGAATCACCACCTCCCCCAAAGCACGGTTTGATTAAAAGATAGTAGATCCAATTACCGGAGGACAAATGTCTGCTTTTGCAATTTTGGGCAAGGCGTGGTGGGCTCACCCTAACTACTCTTCCCCAAAAGGGTAATTTGGAGTCAACTTTGAAATATGGCAAAAACAAACAGATTTATTAGTATAATATAAAACATTCGGCCCCGTGACATACAAAACTGGGTCGAAAGCTCGTTAGTAGCTTCAGATTGGTCAGAAAAGTATATTTTTGAGATATTCACATTTGTCTATTCATCACAAGTGGCCTCCTGGAAGGAGAGAGCAATTTGGAGTGTCCATGTCATGCGCATGAAGCGTGACCAGCGCCTCCACAACATCGTTCTCTTCCATGGAACGTTCTCCCAAAGATGCCACTACGGTCTTCGGTGCTGTTTTGCACTGCTTGGAGCGGTCAAAACACTTAAGACGTTGGGGGAAGCAGTTTGGGCATTGAAAATCGCCAATTTTCGTATCTTTCTCATCCTTTTGGCTTCTTCTTTTTGAAGCCTCAGTTGTTCTTTTTGCGCCTTTTTATGCTTCTTAAGCTCTTCTCTTGCCTCTTTAGCAGCAGCAGCAGCAACTTGGCGTTCTTGGCGTCCCCTCACGAGCTCCCCATGTGTCAAATATAGAGTGGGGGTTCCATGTTGCGGTACTGGGCGTGATTCAGCCTGTTTTCCTTTCCCGTCCACAACTGTGGGGCTCAAAATACTTCTATATTTTTCGAAAGCAGAGCCGATCTTCTGATGATCATGCACAATTTCCAGAATAATTCCGACTGTTTTGCTGGCCTGCATGTCTTTTTTGAGTGCATCTTTCACTTTGCGCACTGTAATACGGTCACAACGGCTCTGTGAACACGTTGCAGAGCTTGTAGAGGTTGTCATGCAGGGAATGATAACCACTGAGCAGAAGGGGAGGTGCCGTTGGCCAACGACAAGAGAGAGGAATGACTGGGAGTCATATGAAGGAATCACCACAGAGGTCCCTTCCTGATTTGTCGACGAATCACTCTCCCGCCGCGATGCCGAAGAAGACGAACGAGTTGCGACCTCCGGCATTGTCGCCGCCCTCCACCGCTGCCCTCGCCGCGCCGCCATTGTCGCCGCCGGCGCCCCGCGTCCCGCCGCCCACCACCGCAGCCCCGAAACGCGCGATGACTGACTTGCGCTCTCCGCGGTTGTCGCCACCCGAAATCGCCGCCTGCGCCGCGCCGACGTTGCCGGCGCAGACTCCCACCGCCCCGCTTTACGCAGCCGCCGCCCACAGCCGTCCGACCCCGCCGTCACCGGCGCCCCTCGCCCCGATTCACGCTGCGGGCGCCCACAAGCGCCTGACCACGCCCCCACACGAAACGGCCCCTCCTGTCGTCGTCAAAGCTGCGCCCGCTCCTGCCCCATACCTTGCCGCCGCTCCCCTCCCCCCTCACACTCCGCGCACCGCGCACCCCCCGTCCTCCCCGGCACACCCACGCCGTGTCTCCCCCCACCCCGCACCCCCCTGGGCCTCCGTCGCCCGCTACGGCGGGTTGGGCTTCGACTCTAGCCCTTCCTCCAGCTCTGCGCCCATGTTCACCCTCGTCTCCCCCCCCGACCATCCACCTGCCAAGTGTCCCAGTGAAATCCCGTACTCCGCTTCTTACCCTAGCCGCCGCACACGCCCTGGTCGCCGCACCAACCACAGCCGCGCACGCCGCACATGCGCTGGCCGCCCCCCCAATCCTAGCCATACCAGCCGCACATGCGCGGGCCTCCACCCATGCGAGCGCCACACCCACCCCACATCAACCGGCCTTCGCTCCAACCCCACCCACACACACCGAGTTAAAGGCCGCACACGACCTCCTCCGCACCGTTGGCCTCCCCGTCCGCCTTGACCCCAACACAGGCGACCCCGAGGCGCCTGCTCCCGCAATTACCGCGCTCGCCGTCGCCCCCACCTCCTCCCCCTCTGGATCCTTCGCCTCTTTCTCTGCAGCCCAACATGCCCTCCGCCTCGGTGGCCGCCTCGCCACCACCTCCCTCCCTCCCCATGTCATCATCCCAGGGGCGGGTAAATAGACATACATATATTTCGCTGTCTCAGACCTCCGCATCCTCACGCGCATCCTCGCTCACACCCGCCTCATTTACGAGGATCTCCAACTTCTCCCCGTACCGCTTTCTACTTTCGTCAGGACGCTGGACCGCTCGCCCGCGGCTGGAATAGTCCGCCGCCTCGCCCAAGAGTACGCAACGCCTGTTACGTCGCAGTACCCCCACCTCAGTTCCCATGCGTACTTCGAACCGCCCTCGC
>NW_005179385.1:38706-41354 GCF_000350225.1 Chondrus crispus | reverse complement strand
ATGGCTTCGGACCTGTCCACAGACACAATACCGTCCGAAATGTCTTCGCACGACACGTGTTCCGTGGGGCTGGACTTGCATATTCCCTCGAGGTCCCTTTCCTGTTACCAAACTCTGCTGCACGACCGGCCGATATCCTCGTTCAACCGTCCCACCCTGCCCCAGGGCTCCCGTGTGACAAACCTACGGCCTACGACGTCACAATCTGCAGTCCATTCCGCAGGGGCATGCTGTATCCCGCTGCCCGCCACTCTGCAGGAGCTGCAGAAGCAGCTGACGTTCGCAAGCGTCAGGCCCTCGAGCGGACTATTCGATCCACCCTGCTCATTGACGATCACCTTCCTCCGCCACCCCTAGACTGGCACTTTCAGCCACTATCGTTTGACACTCTAGGCGCCCCCTCACAGTCTACACTGCATGTCATCCATGAACACGCGAAGCTAATAGCACTTCGGAGCTCTTGCACCATTGCCTCCGCTCAAGCCCGCATCCACCAACGCCTGAGCTTCGCTATCTGGTCCACTGTCGCTGCTGCGATCCTTTCTCGCCTACCGACACACGTCGCGGACATCTCATATCCGATCGAAGTGTAACTCAGCTTCCTATCTGCTAGTGTATCTGTAAGCGCACCCCTGATGCAATGATAAAATTACCCCCCCCCCCGATGATTCGGAAAGACGGCTTAAAGCACCAGGATGACTCTTCCAGAACCTGTAGTCCATTGGCCAAAGGCCAACGTTACTAAAAAGAGCTCATCACAATATCCTCAGTAAGTGAATGGTATCCCGATATAGCTAGCTTGAGCTTCATGCCAATTGTTCCCAAATCTATAGTCGCAAACTGTGTGAGATAGTCAACCGTGGCTCTTATTGCGGGTTTAATATCTTATTAATATGAGAATCGCACGGTTGCAAAAAGTGCGATGTATTTGCCGGGCTTTGTATGACTTCTATATTTTTCTCACAGCAGCTCACCAACCAGTCCCATCCGTTTCGTGAAGAATGTCCGTCCAACGTCAAGCACACCGGTACCCCAGGTAATACAATTTTTCTCACATGCCTATCGAAATGGTCGATGAGACGGGGCATAAGATCTTTCACCATAGATCCAGTCTGTGAACAAACTATGCACGCATTTTCAGGCATCCAGTCAGCTCCTGGGAGCCAATGTCCCGCCCCGGATGCGTCCTTGAATACTGCGCTTGGCAGGGGCTCAAACCAGTTCTGCATCTGGTTGACCCCTGCAAAAACAAAAAACGGAGGGAAAACCTTTCCAGACGGTGAGGCGATGATGATGATTGTTAGATGCTTACTCTGAAGCGTCAACTGTGCAACACGGAAACCTCCATGATGAGTCGCTGCATCCCCGAACACCTTGGGGTTTTCCCGTAGACAGATTCGACGGCTGTTTCGTCAAGATTCCAGTACCTGTTTGGGTCCTTAAAAATTCCAACGTTGCAAGCAGCAACTTTTTTCAGTGCCGATGCATATGTTTTTACATGTGAAAAGTCTTCGCCTTTGAATTTGACAAGGTCTTTATGTTCATAGTTGCGCAGGGTTATGCCACGGTTTCTAGCTCTGAAAGAGCGAATGTATGCTGCATTTGGTAAACGTGAACGGAAGCGGTGTTGCTCTGGGACTACGTCCGAGATAATTCTTCGTAGCATCAGAGTATCAACAGCGAAACCACGTTGAGCTAAAGTTTTTAAATGCCCTTTTATGACCACCTCCTGGGATGTGGTAAGTGCAGGAGCAGCCCCGGCGCGATTCTCAGATGGCTCGAGGAGTCTTGCAATCTCTTGCGGTTTGGCAAGGGCTTTTTTCATTCGACACACAGTACCATTCTACAAATCAGTTTTGCGCATCGTCGATACGATCGTGCTGCAATTTTGTAGTAGCTGAAGGGCTTGCCTTCGGCGCGTACGAATCAATTCGTCTCGATGCGCCCTTTTTTGGCAACTGTGGACTGCTTTCGCAGCGACAAGGACACCATTCTGCTGGCAATCGGACGGAATCTGTTGCAGCCATGGTGGGGCACGTTTTCCGGTTCTAAAGTGAAGGGCATTGTGCTCCAAAAATGCGCGCCTTTTTCGAATTGGGCTAGACAGGGCCCGGTATCTGCGCATCAAAAGGGATAGTATGAATAGGTTGTTAGGGGGATGAGGTTGAGGCAATATGGAAGATTTGATCTTGGAAGGGGAAAATCAACGCTCTCTAAATTACCCTTTTTCTCCAAATCACCCTTTTGGGGAAGGGTATACCCCTGCAGAAATGAGAAATGATTTCTGCACTTGTGAACAAAAGACATTACACTGAAAATTCTTTTGCAGAATTCGGCAATGAATGTCGTCGTATCTTACACGTGTACATAGCCCCTCGACGGTATTTAACACCGTCGTCGCTGCTTCCCTCAATAAACACGACTAAGGTCTTGAGTCTCTCCTACAGGTTATAGGCCCTTTTCCTTTTCCGCTCCCACTGCCCACCCTCTTCCTCTCCTTCTTCACCCACCCGCACCCATCCGGCCCACGGCCGACCATCACATCGCACAAGCACCCCAACCGGCCCCCGACCGATCATCACATCACACAAACACCCCAACCGGCCCACGGCCGATCATCACATCACACAAGCACCCCAACCGGCCCC
>NW_005179385.1:26668-38265 GCF_000350225.1 Chondrus crispus | reverse complement strand
CCCTCGCTCGCGAGACCACCCAGAAACCCGGAACAACTATGCTCGAATACTTTACACTTCGAAATAACATACGGACCCGGATGCGTGCCGTCAACTACCCCGGCTTACAGTACAAAGGCACCGCTGCACAGTTCTTACTCGATGGCTTGCGTGATCACCTGGATTACAACCAGATCGCCCAGAATCTCCATGCTCAATCCAGTCTGCTGCTCATTCAACAAATAGAATCATACCTCCTTCACGCAGAACATTACCTGTCCAGGCAAGCACCCCAGCTCTCCAACCAAGCACGGCCACCTCACTCCCGACCGCCGCGCCAATACAACCCCCTCGCCGCAACCGCAATTCCTGCCGCCGCAACTACTGGCGCGGCAAATGGTGCTCCTGCCACGGCACCCCGTCGCACGACACAGACGAATGCATATCTAAAATGCGTGAGAATGTCCACCACAGTGCAGTCCACCCACACTATGCCAACCGTCCACCCACCGCCGCCCGGGTCAACTGGCAACAAGCCTGCACTCGCCCCACTACCCCACTACACTAATACTATCCCACCAAGTGGAACACCGAACCCGACCCAATCCCGCAGTCACCTCCCACATCGTACGTACACCCCCCATCGCTCCCACAAACAACTCCCAGAGCGCCTCTGGTCCCCCACACCAGCTAACATCACCACACTACTTCCCTTCGGCCAACACGGGTACGTGACGAACCCTGCACCAAAAACCAAGCTCCAACCCCGCGCACAACTCCACCGTACCTATACCGTGAGACCCCACCCACTACGTCACATGGAACCTCACCACCAAGAAAACCACCCGCTGTCGTGCCTCTGATTATCTCGTACGACCCCTACCGCGACCCCGTGTCTAGACAATCAAGAAAACAACCCCCTCCACCTCCCACATGCCACGGCACCCCCGTTCTAAGGAACCAAAACAACAACTCTACTGCCACCATAATACTCGATGATCACATCGAACCCCTCATGTCCAATCTCACATTCTGCCTTAAAACCCTGAACCACAACGCAGAACCCGACGACACGGCAACTAATCCACGCTCCCTTCGCGCGGCACGCCAGGCACCAGACTCCCACCTATGGGAAAAATCATGGAGCGCAGAACTCGCCAGCCTAGAAAAACACGGCACACTTTCGTACATCCCCAAATCCACCCTACCCCCCAAGCCACACTTCTCCCGCTGAAATTCACATTTCGTCTCAAACGCGACAAACCAGGCAACATCATCTCCCGGAAAACGCGATGCACAGCTCGCGGCGACAAACGAATCCCCCCACGTCCACTTCGACCCCCGACAAAACCTTGAGCCCTCTTGCCGACCGCGATGCCGTCCGCTGTGCCCTCGCCCTTACCGCCGGCACCCCACTTATCGCTGAACACTGGGACCTAGAGTCCGCATTCCTCCATGAGATCCTCGGCCCAGAAGTGACAATATATGTACATCAACCCCCGCAATTTGACGGATCACACAAACACCCCGGGCACGTTGGTGTACTCACAGGCAACATCTACGGCACTAAACAAGCCTGCAAAATATTCATCTCAGGCCTCGCAATCAATGTCAAACTAGGGAATTTCAGACGCCTCACCAACGACAGCTGCACCTTCATGCTCCGAAGCGGTTGCATCCCCCACTTCGTCCTTTTCGTTATCACCATCCACGACCTCCTCGCCATCAGCAACCACTGGCCCCTGCACGACGCCACCCGCAACAAGCTCGCCTCCCGCTACACCGTCAAGAATCTTGGCCCCGTTCGTCACCTCTTGGGATGGAAAGTGGACTGCACACCCACCTTCCATCTCCATCAGCCAACCTGCAGTCACTGCAGAAATTCTGAAACGGTTCAACATGGACAAATGCAACCCCAGCCCACCCCATACGACACCACGGTAATCTCCGCACGCCGCCCAGACGAGGCCAAACTACCACCTTCCACCCCCTTACTCGGCAGCCATCGGCTATCTCTGATACCTCGCCGACAGCACCCGACTTGACCTCGCGTCCATCACAGGTCTCCTCGGTCGGTACTCCCACGATCCATGCCAACGTCACTGGCACGCCGCCCAGCCAGTCCTCCGCTACCTCCGTCACACCCCCGATCATAGCATTACATACACAAATCCAACACCATCCCAACCCCTCCTCGCATACTCCAACCCGGACTAGGCCTCGTGCCTCGACACGCGCCGATCTACCTTCGGCTTTGTCGCCTTCTGGCGACACGAAGCAATAGCCTGGCAATCGAAACGCCAAAAATTCGTTGCATCATCCACATAGGAAGCAGACTACATATCCGCCTTAAATGCTTCGCGACACGCAAACTGTCTCCGGAACCTCCTTCACGACTTTCGTGCCCTTGACCCCTCCATCCCAACATCCCTTCACATCGACAACGCTAGCACGATCACCACGGCCAAATCCAAACATTCAACCCCCAAATCCAAGCACATAAACGTGAAATATCACTACGTCAATGAGCAAGTCTTGCGCAAGCGCATCAGTCCAGTGAAGATCCCATCCAACGACAACCCTGCAGATTGTCTAACGAAAAGCCTCAAACCCACGATCTTCACTCATCAACTTTCCCCGCTCCAGATATCCGCCACACCACCACCAAGCGCGGCGACTGTCGCATATTAATGTTTTACGCTCGGTACTGCCACCGACTATCCTCCACTCCCTGTCGTATCTTACACGTATACATAGCCCATCCACGGTATTTACCACCGTCGTCGCTCCTTCCCTCAGTAAACACGACTAAGGTCTTGAGTCTCTCCTACAAATGTCAGCTCAACATTCGCCATATCCCACTAGTTAGTGAAGACCCGTGGGAAATAGTTTCAGGACAGATGTCCTGCAAAATCGCGGGAAGTTGACATTTGTTCCGATTGCGACCTCAGACGGCCGCAATCTGCCTCCGGCCACGTCAAAAAACCCGCCACACACGCGCAATGGCGACAGTCGAGGAGGAAACGACCTTGCCCGCCCCAATAAATTGCGAAGCCGATGACCGTAGAGGAAGAAGTAGTCGACACTCGAGGTTTTCCGTTCAAGAAGACCTCATTTTTGTACGTGAGGTAGCCGCTTCTGGTGAGCACAACGCAGCTTATGGACAGAATAGGTCTCTGTTTCAACGCGCGGCGGACCTGTGCAACGAAAACAAGGCCATGTGAAACGATTTGACATAGAAACAGCTACAAGATCGCTACACAAGGCGGCAGACTTTTTTCGGCAAGGAGGATGGCCCCACGCACAACCGCTCCTACATTTGTGGGGGAGAACTTAGCGAACTCAACGAGCTTCTATCGCAAATGCGTGAGGCCCGGGACGATCTCCGTGCCAGGCGAAACATCGAGAAACACAACGTTGCTAAAGATGAAGAAGAGAAAGACCTTATCGGTCGGGATCTGGTTGCCGCGGCAATGAGGGGAAGCAAGCGTCTGAAACCAAGCTACAGGAGCGGTGGGAAGGAGAGCTTCAGCTAATCAGATGATACCCTAACGATGCGCACAAAGCGCAAGAAGATGGTGACGTCAGTTTTTCAAGGGCAGTTGGCAGCGTTTGGGGAGCAATTGAGAGAGAGTGACTTGGCTAGAATCGAATTGGAGCGCGAGCAGTTGGCCCTGCAGCGGGAGCGCTTCGCTACTGATCGAATCGAAAGAGAGAGGGAGAGGGATGAGTGTGCGGCATAACGTGAGGCAATGCACAAGCTGGAGCTAGAGAAGCTCAAAATCATGATGGAAGCGTTTAGCAGTGAGCCCGGATAAATTGGTTGTGCTGGAAAGTAAATTGAATACGGAAAGGAAATATTGCGTTCGTTGTTCAGGGGCTCTTCTATTTTACTTTACAGATGGCCAGACCGGACAATTTATACGTTTCTAGGGACAACTTATAGATACGATTTTCTGGCGGAGTGAGACAAGGCAGGTCCTTGCGTGGAAGTCGCAAGAGGTGTTTCTTGTTTATAAATGGCACTTGAATGCGCCTGGCACTGGTCAGCGGAGAGCGAGATACACACAGAAAGAGGAAATATGGATTACTGCGGTCATAAATAAAATGAGAAACAGACCAGGGGTGATGAGCGCATGCGGGTATATGCTTCACAGGAACTGCATAATGCAGTGGGGTGGACGAGCTATCGTCGAGCGTAGAGCGTGTCCCGGCGTGGATTGGACGAGAGAATCAACAGGTGAGAGCGGTAAAACTCGCAGCCGAGCCTGTGTAGCGTGGGCGTGCAGATGATCGGATTCGAAAGTTCTTTTTACTGCCTGTACACGGTTCAGAAGAGATGGGGGATGGGATAGGAATACGATTTGACTATAGGCGTTACAGACGCACGTTTCGCCACCAGCTATAGTGTCCAGCACTCACTGCGTATCGTTGGACCCGCTCCTAGACCTCTCCGCCACTGTCGGCCAGACCACCCCGCCAGGCATTTCAACCTCGCCTTGCTTCGATCCGCATTTTCCCCAGCACCCACACGCTCCCCGCGCTCTCGTCAAGCTCCCGATCCGCTCCCGCGCACCGAACGCATCACGGCGCAGCCTGCGAAAAGTTCCCGCTTACCATGCCACCTCCAATTCGCCTGCGCCATGTCCAGTTCGTCTGTCACACCCGTCGTTGCCCTTCTTTCCACGCGTGCACACTAACGTTTCCGCTCCGCCATATTCATGCCCGCGACTTGCGTTGTGCAACCAATCTATCTCATCAAGACCCCGGGTCATACGCGTATGTAGCTCGATCCTTCCGTGGCGGGCAATCCAAAGCCGTACGTGCGCATGCATCCCGCTCATTCCCCGCCATGCACGCCACACCCTCACGCCGCCACGAACTCCCGCCTCGCAGCGCGACCCCATCCACCCGCCGTTCACCTCCCGCTCCCCCTAGGCCGCGAGCTGTGAGCCTCTTCATGGGGCATCTCGAGCTGGTTCCATGAACACTGCACCTTCACGACTTCACCCCCTCCCCGTCCCTCAGCACGTGGGCGAAGGGTTTACGAACGGTCATGGACGCCGCCACGGCCTACGTGCCCGCCCCGCTCTCCGCGCACGCGCCTGCGCGCGCCGCCGCGTGCGTCGCACCCGCCGGCGCCCCCGCTTTCATGCCCGTCTCGCACGCGCGCCCGCTCGACTCGGGCAAGCCCATCAACGCCCTCGGCCCCATGACCTTGGCAGGATTCTACCTCGTCAGACTCACGCGCAAAATCTTCCGAAACAAGACCGTCCGCGTCCTCTTTAGAAGCGCCTTCATGGCCCCGCAGATCGCATTCGAGTGCACCGTCCCCGACGCACGCGACGCCAAGTGGGGGCACTTGCCGACCGTCCAAATCCTCTACCAGCGCCTCCACACTTCCGGCGAGTGGCTGCGTGCTCGAATCAGCCTGCGCGAAGGATGCGTATTCAAGAGCGTCAAGGACACACTGCGGAAGGCCGTCACAGAGGCCTGGAATGAGGGCAAGTGGCATATTAATGCCGATACTGTGTCCAAGGGCTTTGAAGCTGTCGCTGCCGCAGATTTGGATGGCGCCCTAGCTTGTGAGGCCGTCCAGCACTTCCCTACCGGGCAACAGAATGCAGGATTCTTTCTTTCCATTGCGCGGTACCAAGAAAGTCAGACTTAAACTGAAAGCGCTCGTGCGATTTACAAATATGCAATTTAAAAACTGGGAATGGAAGGCGTGGAAACTGGGAGGTTGGAAATTGAGTTCATTTCGTTTGAGAAATGTGGTGCAGGATCGATGCCTCCGTTTACTGATGCCTGTCCTGTCTCTACCTTATTTGAGAATGGGAGGGATCAGTGAGACGGCGGTGAATAAAGATGATCTAGTTGCGCTGTCATGCGTGTGCTACGTGTGCACGTATGGCTCTCATGACTGCAGCGGCATGCTGGTGTGGCGTCGAGACTTGTTTTCATGGATCTCATGACACTCCCCCTGTCGACGGCGCACCGGTTTTGGCGTCTGCAGTCTGCTGAATTGTGAGTTGCAGCTTAGGCAGGAGGCGCGTATATGCTTGGCGCCGAAGGGGTTTTTGAGGATGTCCGCCAGTTTCTCGTCAGTGGGGACATGGGCGAGGGTGATAGATCCCTTTTGCGACTGATGCGCCAGGTAGTGATGGCGCAGCTCTCTAAATTTTTGCCGCTTTGTCGGTCCCGTGCTGTTCGCGACTTGGATGGCCGCCAGATGCTCAATCTTCAGAGGTGTCGGCTTGGTAAACAGCATGTGTATGTCCTTGAACATGCGTGGCATCCATGTTGTCTGTTGCAATGATGAGGTCCTTTCCGATTTTTTTGACCAGAGGCAGATGTCCGCTTCACTTTGCTGAAACTTATTCTTGGGTAAGAGGGAGAATGCTGCTGTCAGGTAGGTGTGTCTTGCAGAGGGCTTCCCGTAAATGTTCATGTTTAGCTTGCCTCCTAGGCATTGGTGCTTGTATGTGCCTTGAAACGGGGTGGCTGTTTCACGTACATTGCTTCGCTTCTGTTGTGGGCGAATTTTTCGTGGAGGTGTTCCGACTTAATTTCGATGTGCTCTGTGTGCATGCAGTTTGTTTTCGCTATGTCGAACAGTGTCCTTACTGTTGTTTCATCTGCCATGTACGTGGTAGTTTTGGATCACAATGCGTATGTGGACACATTTTTTCTCCGAGTGCTGAGCAGCGCGCATTTCGTGATGCTATTTCTTCTGCGCTATTCCTCATGCAGTGGTATCCCATTTTTAGAGGTATGAGTTTGCCTTTTTGGGAGGGTAGGTAGCGGGAGGCCACCGTATAAATTTCATGCTGTCGAGGGTTTCTAACTCCTCGTTGTGTGCCTTATCCCATTTCGCTGTGTCGGGATATTTTTTCGCTTGCTTTGTACTTTCTTGAGCGAGAGTGGCGAGTATCACTCGTGTGAGTGTTCTGGGCCGTGTGAAGCGATCACCAGTGTTCCCCTAAACACTTATGTGAGTGACTCAGTTGGAATAAATTCCAGGGTTGGAACTTGAAAGTATGAGCGAAGGTGTACCATGAACCTGAAGGTTTTTAATGGGTGTTGGTGACGTCTGATAGTGCGGGGTGAACCTTGGAACCTGAAAATTGTGGTTTTTGGCTTCATGTGAATACGTCGGGTGTGGGACGTGTCGGCTTGAGAGGGGGTGCTTCCATAGACGTCGGGTAGTTGATGTGTGAGGTTGAAGTTCACACAGCGGACTTAGAAGGGGCTGTAGGTTTGTGTTTCGAGGACCATGATGTGGTACTCGTCTATGGCGTGTAGGTATGATGTTGTTGTATTTGAACGCTGCGTCTCTGACGGCGTCTTCCCAGTGTGCTTTTTGGAGTCCACGGTGGTGTAATGCGGCTGTTGCCGAATTCATCAGAGTTCCATTTATCCTTTCCACTGTGCCATTTTCTGGGGTGTATGTGGCACTGTGGTGCTATGCATGACGTTGTGTGAACGATACATGGTGTTCGCGTAATCGAATATATATGCTTTGGCATTGTCCATGTGTATCAGCTGGGGTTTGCATCCGTTCCTTCGCTTGATTTCTGTATGGATTGTAGCCAATCGGTGCGGTGTCTCAGAACGTGATTCCAAGAAGTCGACAATGAGATATCTGGATCTCGTGGCGATTACTGTAAGTATGCACTTGTTTCCTGGGCGTAACGGCAGGTTGAACGGTCTGCATATCTCACTGCCGATGGCTGCTCCTACTCGGCACCTGTGGGTGGTTGGGTGGTGCGGGGCCGGTTTTTTCTTCGCGATGGCGCGGCTTGAGCAGGTGATCCGTGGCGGTCTTTGCTGTAACTTGCGTGGGAAGTTGGGCAACAGACCAGGTTTTGCCGTTTTCTGAAGTGTGGCCGGGCGTATGTTATTTAATATCACATGGGAGTGGTGAGAGTCCCTTTCGACTGCGGGGTGTGCCGGGTGTGGCATATCCTCCTCCCGGAATTAGATTTAGGTTAGATTTATAACTGCAGAGCCCGAGCTCTACAGTACCTCAGTGCGCGCACACACGTGTACACACGTGTACGGGGTTGCGCGCACCCACATGTACGACACGTGTGCTGCCAACCCCGACGGCTGACAGCACTACAGTGCAGGCCGACCTGCACTGCTGTAATGTTATGATAGGTGACTCTGTATATTAAATATGAGAGGACCGCCGGCGGTGGAGGACGACAAGCACGGACTTGTCGAGGATCCTCCACCTTGGTCCGCCCGCTTACTCTCAGGTACTTCCGTCCGTTTTATCTAGGAGTGGCACAGCGCGCGGGTTGAGGACGCGCGCAGCACGCCCACGAGCCTCCTCCGCCTCCGCCCGTCGGTACTGGATCGTCACCTAGTATCGCTCCGGGGCGTCGAGGCGTAGAACCGCTCGTGCGTGCGCGCGTCCTCCCCGATCCCGCTCTACCACCTCTACCTCGAGCCCGTGCTCGGTACCGTAGGTGGGCCTTGCTTCTATCTTCCCGCCGATCGGGGTCTTTCCGAACTGTTAATACTCACCCCCCTCGTCGTTGGGGGTGATTATACTACAGTGGTCTCCCGACCTAGAAGACTCTCAAGATCGAACCGAGAAGAAAATCGTTTACCTCCGTGTCCGTACGCGTTGAGATGAGTGGCGAATATCCCACCACGATTCGCTCCGAACCCACCGATGTGCGAGCGGCCGCGCTGCGCGTCCGAGTCGGCGACGGCAGCGCTGGTACTCGAGACTGCAAACCCTCGCCCGGCTCCTCCGAAGGACACGCTCGCGCGATGTACGATCACATCGCGGAGTATGTCGAACATATCCGGACATCCGTCCGTATAGACGTCTCCGACAGCGTCTACGCCCGCTGTATGGATGAGTTGCGCTCCCTCCGTGAGGGAAGGTTTGTGCGCGTAACTCAGTCCTTAGAGAACCTGCGAGCCCTCGTTGACCAGCTACAGTCCCGCTTGGTACTTGTCGAAGAGGCGCGCATCGATTCCCTCGCGGTGGACGTTGCGGGTCGACCCGTGAGTGCAAAATCCGGGGTCCGACGCGACCCGTAACCCTTCCCATCAGCCGAACAGATGAGAGCGTTCGCGCACATGGCGGCGGAGCTCTACTCAACGCGCCGCCCTGCCCGTGAGATGGAACAGACCTCGGCCGAAAAGTCACCCGGAGCCCCGTCGAGAGGGCCCGATGCCACTGTTCCTCCGGGCGCATCCGGAGCGCAGGAGTGGCCCCCGACTGGGTCCGTCACCGGTCGGAGGGCGGAGGACCTCAAGGCAACGGCGGACGCGAACTTCGCGTCCGAGACCCAAGCCCTGCCGTATGTATCTGGAGCATAGCCCACACGGCCCCCCGGCTAGACGGTGACCGACCTCGGCGTTAATCAGCGTAATTTGAGTAGAAGTCTTAAATGTTGGGTAACCGAAGAGCTATTGAATTAGCCTTTATAGCTCGGTGCACTAAGGCACCATCTTGAATGTCAGGGGTCCCGGGCTCGAACCCCCATGAGTACACAACATCTTCGAGCGGGGTGTAAGCAGGAAAGTAGTACGGCAGGTACTGCAAACCAACATGACCATGTGTAGGATTCAGGGAGAGCAAAGATCTGGATCTGTAGTCGTATCACATCTGACGACCAACACTTCATATGAGACAGGGGCGTTGTCAGCATTAGGAACAGCAGTCGGCTCTAAAAAGGATTTTCCAGAGTAAAAAGATTAACAATTTGCCCAAAAATACGCTAAATTCTTACTTTAGTCATCCGCGCATACTGTCTATTTACGGCGCGACGACCAGAACCGCAAGGCGCCTAGTGCTCCCCTTCCTATTACCGCACCACCCTCCCGCCGGCGCCGTCACCCATCACCCCCCGCATTGAACAAAAGGATCCCGACGATTGCCACACCCAATTGTATACGCGCTGATAAGTAAATCCGCTAGAGGATTAGAATGTCTTTGACAACACATTTGGCCGACCATACTGGCCTTCTTCGTCGCATAAAAATAAAGAAAAGTTTGCAAATTCTGACGCGGGGCAGAGGAGCTGAGGAGCGCAGCAGATGGCGCCACGGACCCTGTACCCCGTCCGAAGCTTCCCATTCAACGCCTGGCGCAAGCGAGAAATTCTCTCGCAAACGGTCTCCGGCCAGTAAGTTAGGTCTTTCTGTGCAAAGCCTTTCAACGAGGACTACGCCCTTAAAACACAACCGAGGCCACGGTTTTCCGATCGAGTGCCTCATCGCCAACGTGGCACGGCTCTCAGCCCCCTCAATCACTCTGGCATTCGTCAGCTGCATCACAACCAGAAAAAACCTCTCCGGCCTCTCTCGCGTAAAGAGCGTGTCATGCTGTTCGAACAAAGTAGCGCGCGACCGGAGGCGAACGCGGTAGCGACTGTGCGCTACACTGGGTGACTACATGTTCCGCAAGCGCATAACCTGGCGAATGCGAGCTTGCGGCACATAAGGCATTTCGCCCAGCTCTTCAATTCGAACGCAGGTTTCTTTGTGCAAAATGCGATGCACCCCCGGGTTGGCCGTTCCCTTCGGACAGAACAGCCACCAACCAAATAAAATTACGACAATTGGAACAACGGATCCCGTTTCACACGTGTAACCTTGCAAGTGATTTGTGCCCGGAAGACGGACCGTCTCCTTTTCCTCTCGATCCTCCCTCCGCCCTTGCCACAAACCCTCGAAATGGCCTCCCTTCCTGTCCTCGTCCCGACCGCGCGGCTCCTTCCCCGCCGCGCCATCTCCCACACACGCACGTCCTCCCACAACGGAAGAGATAGGTCATGCGCAGTTGTTCAGTAGTCTTGACGGTTTTCTCTACATGCGCTTCTGCGTGCCGCTTTACATCAATATTGTTATGTGTGGCAATCATTGCTACACATAACTTGGCATTATGCCAAGTTGCGGTGGGTTTCTGCCATGTCAGAGCTGGAGAAGGTTCTTCTTGGGATATATACAGCCGTCCCTCTTTTTGTGTTGCTCACCGGGCCTTAAAAATGTAAGACTAGCGATCCCTTCAGTCGCAGTGTAGACACACTTTGTGGACTTGATTGGGAATTGTTAGATGAACCAAGCAAAAGAGATCCGTCCGAAAAAATTTCAACGCCTCTGAGTATTTCTCTCCAAGACACTGAATAATTGCTTCCAACCCAGATCAATTCATCTGCCCATTGCGCAAATGACAGCCATGTTCACATTGTCAGACATCGTTCTCCTGTTTCCGTGTGTCTACGCAAATACATTGCAAGCATAATAAATAGATCACCATCTTCATTAAGGACCGTGTACTGTAGTCACCCAGTTTAGGGTCTGCGATATTGCATCAGCACCGCGCACTCGAGTGTGTGCAACGGCAAATCCACTTCGGACCACGTCTCCAAACTCCTCGTCACGTACAAGCTAAGCCCGACTGTCGTCGGATAATAATCGCCTGCATTCCCATAGCTATTGATATCTTAATTATCCACTTAGAGCGTGCACATTCATTTCAGTTTCCATCAACCTTCCTGCCTTCACGACTAGTTTCCGCCGAATGCAAATCCAAACCGAACGCTGCATTCCCGGACTCCATGAAGCAGTTTGAAACTGTATAGAAGCGC
>NW_005179385.1:18166-26580 GCF_000350225.1 Chondrus crispus | reverse complement strand
AATTCTCCGACAAAATCTCTGCGCTTCTATACTCTGGCAAATCCATTGGATTGAAGCAAGTTTGAGCCAAAGGAAGGCGCACTGTGTTCCCGGAGACATAATGAATCTGGAATTTTTGCACCCCATTCATACCCGGAAGCGTCTCAAAGCCCTCTAAGGGCACTTTGCTGTTTCCTGTCACAAACATCACGAGACGCGCCAGGTCTTCTTGATCCATGTTATTATTACATCTCTAGAACCATGTGATCGGCGGTGATGCGGCAGTGTAGCCTGTATATTCTACATTCGCTTTCAAATCAGCCATGTCAATGTCTGGCAGCCCTGACATGAGTAGTTCCAGCTCCAGCTCGTTATAGATCCTAATGTCGTCGTAGGGAATGAGCTCGTAGAATCCCTTTTTGAAAGCTTCAATCTGCTTCTCGATCGCCTTCGTCATAAGCACTTCCGTCACTAACCGTACATATACATTATTATCCTCTTTAACTGCAATTTCCCTTCCATTTAGCACCAGATCGACAGCTGATTGCTTTCCAAAATCATCATATAAGGGAAATGTGCGTGGAATTGGCGTAGCTGAAATAAAGAGCGCATCAATACCGCGGTATCGGGCTCGAATCTTCTCCTTTCGATTAACTCCCAATCTATGCTCCTCTTCAACGATCAGCAAGTCCAGGTCTGGAAAATACATTTGTCGTTGAGTAACATCTCAGTGCCTACGGCGACGCGCACCTCCCCAGAGCATAATCTATCTCTGTTCTCAATGTTTATCTTCCGTGAAGTAAATCTGGTCATGCGGGCCATTGCGACTTTGAGGGAGGCCCCTTCAAATCTGCTTCGAAAAGTATCGTAGTGTTGCTGCGCCAGAATTGTAGTGGGGGTAAGGATTGCGACATGCTTTCCAGCTGCCAAGATCCGGAGCCCCGCTCGAACTGCAACTTCGGTTTTTCCAAACCCCACATCACTGCAAAGCAATCGGTCCATTGGCGTCGATTCTTACTCATGTCTCTCATGAGCTGTTTTTTGTGACCTCCTGGTCATCGGTGACGACATCGGTTAGGTTCTTGCTGGTGAGCGTGACGACATCCGACTCGTCGGCGGCGACAAGAGATGCGATGAGAGAACCGGTCAACTAGGGAAGAATGTTTCGAGGGCACGTTTGGTAATCCGTTGATCGCCAAGGAGACGACTGGGTACGAATTTCCCAATCCCTACGTCCAAAAACCTTTCCCCGTATATTTGTTTTTTTTGAGCGCATGCGGTTCTGTGTAATGAGCAAACAAACAGCCGCACACAGCCGCACACAGCATTACGTGCATCAATATCTGGTAAATACCCATAGGCCTTCAGGATCGCCCATAGTTTGTTAGAAGTGGGCGACATATGCTTTAGGCGCGAGCAGGGCTGTATCTGTATGCGCAGCTTCACATACTCCCACACCGAGAAAGAGGGAGAACACGCAAATTCAACCTTTGGAATTCAAAATCTCAATCTGGACTTGAGCTCGAAACCCTTTTCTAAGCACCCCGGCTGAACGGGGCACCCCAATGAACAGGAATGGATCTCACAAGAGAACTTCTTCGGATCTCCCCGAGAAGCGGACATCTTGAACTTCACAGAAGCTTTAATGTCCATAGACCAGTGGTCGTTCTGTCGAATGATCTTCAAACACTACTGAGCTTTGATACCATTTGTTCAAAGGCTATCTCCTGTGAAAAGAATTTTTCGTGGTAGATCTAGGACCAAAAAGACGGCCATTTCGAAGAAATGGACGCATTTCTCCAACGCAAAGCACTTCTCCGAGCAAACCGCAACCATTTCTCGTGACTCGACGTCTACGTTTCTCACGACTTTGGCCCAGTCACATAGATCATGCATTCCTACGCCGCATGCTTTGCACGAAAACGAAGTTTCCAATCCCGGAAAGCGACAATGCTTCTCCCCAATCCCGCAGAACATTCCTTCTTTCTCGTTTTCTTTGTCCGTTTCCTTTATTCCTCCCCGACTACTTCGCTCCAGTTTTCTTCGGTTGAAGGCTTGCTCTTGAACGGATGCGACTAACCTCCTTTTTGCCGCTCTGAAAATTTCCGAGTCATGTTCTAGCGCAATGTATTGGACACCTAAGTCCAAACATGCCAAACCCATGGACATGGAGCCTGATCTAGGATTATAACAGAGACCTGCAGGTTTGCACCACTGCTCGAGAATAGATACACTGAGATCTTTTTCCATGTCTCTAACTTTAAGGTTGTTGCCTTGTTCACAGCGGAGGGGATTTCGGGATTGTTGTACGTTTGTCACACAGTTCACCCATGACGGAAGGGTTGAGCTTCTATAACCTTTAGCATATGAGTAGTGATGCTTTCGCCTGCGATCGCGCGATCTCCAGAATACCGCTGCGATGAATCCTGACTCTTGAGGGTGCTGCGATAATGTCTTTTTCTTGATTGTTGACGGATCTTGTATGTAAAGCATGGGGTGCTTCATCATTTCCATGCCCTCCGCACATACAATTGAAAAAAGCTTCGAGAATTGAATAAAATTGCACAAAATATAGCACACGCCGCTCTGTTTCATCACCATACCGCAGTGACGTGCAACCTGTTGCAGGCACTTCTCATTGGATTCATCATCCTGTATAACAGTCATGACCATATCGGCTTTCCCTTGCACCATTTTCCACTCATCTTGTTGTGTCATGAAGTCTTCAGGTGTAGCCTGCACCATCTTCCACCCAACTGGTAATAATTGAGATGCCTCAATCAGTTGAGATGCCTCAATTAGTGACGCTGCCCCTGCAATTGATTCTACTGGTCTCTCATTGTTCTCTTCACAGTGCCCGTCTGCGTATTGAGTGTGCGATGAGGGGATTCTTTGGCCGTAGAGCCCTCTTCTTCACTGTCTTTCGAGCTTCCATTCTCTGAAATATCTGGAGATGATAGTTCAGTGTCTGAATCATTCGTAGGTTGTTTATGTAAACCCAGGTGCTCACTGTTCTCTTGAGAAATTTGTTGAATTTTTTCGGGCGATTTCTAAATGGTTCGTCCCGTTCGGCACCAGGTTTCTGCAAGCAGTTTCAAGTGGTGGTATGATGTCCTTGCTGAACGCATGTTCCTGCATTTGGATGTCCAGCAGCTGCGTACACGTCATTCTTTCTGCAATTGTGGTCATCTCATCAGGGATTTCGTCGTAGTCACAAAGGGTTTTGAATTTTTCAAGTTCTTTAATTGCTCGGCGTAATTGCACCAACTGTGTTGAAACATGTTTGGGGAGAAGCGCCTTCGGAGAAGGCAAGCAATCTTGATAGTACCTGATAAATCGTTTCATCAACATCAAAAATTCCTCTGGCGTCACTCTTTTGGGAATTGCTCGCAAATTTGCCATTGTGAACGCAGCTTGCAAGCCTCCATCATCATTGCACATGAAATCCCGTATGTAGTCAACCGTAGGAATGGGAAACTTGCGAGCAACCCCCAAGAGTTGGCGCTTGGTTTCAGTCTGTTTGGTCATAATCATGTCATCCTGAACCCGTCTTGCAGTACTTGACACCAGGCGACGAGCAACTTCGGTCGCTGATAAACGTTTTTGTCGCCTTTGGTTCAACCAGGAATTCAGCTCAACGTCGTATTCGTGGCATCGTAGGAGTGTTGCGAGGAAAGAGAGCGGCACACAGACAGAGTGAAGAGCATTTCTGGAAAGTCCATACGCAATCTCATCTTGAGCTGGCATCGACATTACCAATTCACCTTTCAACTTGAAATCTTTTATAAAAACTCTGTCCTCCATTAGCTGTATCGCTACTCTTTTGCGGATGTGACCATCATAACAAAAGCGGTACCCTCCAGAGAGTCCATCTGTCTCTTCTCTTATCACTGCTCGTGCCACTTCTGATGCCTTTTCAGGCGTGTAGAAATGTGGCTCTCTCTCAAAGAGTAGCTGTATTTCAGGAACAGTAGCCACTCGACATGATATGAGATAAGTGCTGATGTATCCATTTTGCAGAAAACCCACTCCGACAATATCTTCATCTCGAGAACGAATTGGCCTGGAGTACCAGAGATTGACAATTTTTCGCGGATCGACGTATTCAGTCACAATATCACTCGTACTATCACTTCCTGAAACCTTCATGACTGCAGGACTTTCTGCCTCGCTTTAGTTGCAGGATTTGATTGTCCTAAAAGGCAATGCCGCGAGTCATCTGACTTAAGCAAAGGCTTCGGGAAATTGTTGCGACTGGTGTTTTTTGTAGGCATGAAAACTATCATAAGCGAATGAGAGAATAAACACGGCTCATTCCGAAGATTTGAACATTGAGTTCAAACATTTGAACAAGTGGATCGAATGTGAGAGTTTCGGAAAGGGTTGGGGGGAGTCAGTTGATATAGATATCAGTTATCGTCCTGAACAAATTCCTGTCCGCTCTACCATGATTTCCCGTCTTTTGACGAAACATTTCCGTAGGAATCGCAATATTAGCTTCGTAAAGGGAAAAATTTGTCACTTTCAAGGCATTTTCAGGGGTAGAAAAGGACTTCGATAAATTCTTCGAAGTGTAACCTTCAGAAAAAAATGAAACACAACAGCAGAGGAATCTGATATAGATCCCTGACGTCTACTCTTTCGAAAACAAAACACAGTGAGCTGGGCTGCTGAATTTTTGCTTCCAGCCGAATACCAGTACAGGATAATATCCTGTACTGGTATTTGGCAAGAAGGTGCAGCCAAACGATTACATATTATGTAATCGTTTGGCTGCGCCTTCTTGATTCCACACCGCAGTGCGTGTTTGCGCACCGTCCATACTTGCAGGTTTCTCATCACTATCTGAAGCGTTGAACCCGAGAGACATGCACATAGAGCGATACCATGACGACGCTAGACGACATTCCTCCCCTATCAAAAGTCCCAATCGCGCTCCATCGCAAAACAATGAAGTCGCGATTACAGAAGAGACGACGCCAATCTATCAAAAATATCAACAACTGGATGCCAAAACGCTGTTGCAAGCGTCTTTGCGTCTTCGAAGTCGGTACAGAAAAGTGTAGAGCAATGCGAGAGAATTTCCTGTCAATTTCTCGTGATGAAAGAAAGGCACGCCTCGCCGATCTAATCGTTCCGGACCTACAGTGCTCACGGCGATACTTGTACTGTGATGGATGGCAGGTTTGTTGGAGAATGGTGATTGACACTCTAGAAGTGTCAAGGACCATGATTGCCAATGCCCTGGAACTACCTTCAGCGAACGCTTCCCACTTCCCTGGGAGAATGGGGGATCAGATGGGAGCTCAACTAAAAAATCCTCGGTGATTTCATTCTTGCGAGCCTTGGCAGACGATCTCGGAGATGAAATGCCGCACAGCATCGAGCGGCACCTCCCACATGGAAATAAATACCTCGTTTACATGCTGTTTCGAGAAAATGAAGGGATGTATGGCCGTCGAGCGTGCTCTTCTTCTCACTTTTACGAAACTTGGAAGCGGTATGCCTCACATATCAAGTGTAGACGAAGACACGGATTTTCCGTTTGTGACACGTGCACAAGCTTTAAGGAGGGTCTGCTATTAATTGCTACGAAAACAGGATATGAAAAATCTAGAGAAAAACTTAAGAAAGGATTCCGCGCACAGCTGCAGCAAATTCACTCTGAGCGAGCTGAATATCGACTCATTCAGTCAAACGCAATTGACAGGCCCGAGGAAATTCTTTCCGTAATTATTGACGGGGCCGACCAGGCGAAGTTTGGACTACCGCGTTTTTACACGACGACAAAAGGAGATACCGGTAAGGTTCTCAAGCAGAAGGTCACTTGTGTTTGCTATCACGGGGCACTTTCTGGACAGCATTTCGTTTGTTTTTTCACGTCAGCCGACAACATCCCCTCAGGTGCAAATCAGACAATTGATGCTCTATGTCGCTCCCTTTTTCTGTTGCGAGATGCGAAAAGAGCTCAAGGTATGAGTTGTTTTCCTAAAGAGCTGAATGTTTAGCTGGATAATACATCAAAAGACAACAAGAATCGCTTCTTTTTTGCATTTTGTGATTACATGGTGCATAAAGGGCTCTTCGACCGCATTGTTGTTAACTTTCTACCGGTTGGGCACACACATGACGACATTGACCGCCGATTCAGCCGAATTTCTGTCTTCATGCGGGATAGGAATACAGCCTGTGTTTCGGAACTTCACAGGCACATTGTTGAAAGTCAAGGGGGAAACTCTGCGTCAGTACAAAACAACATACATGCTAGCCGCGTCTCTGGGATGAACAATTTCTCAGGTGCCTGTTATAAACAAAGTGCAGTTGCATCGAGAATCAACAACATGCTCGCCTTCAGAAAGTTTGTCTTCGAGCGGGATGATTCTCATGAGCTCGAAGGAGGTGGTGCTCATGTTACATGCCTGGTCGGGTACAAAATGGTGGAAAAGAGGGAAGCACTTCAGAAACTTGATAGAATCGAAGGATTCATTGGTTCTTTCCTCCATTTCGTTCCTGATATGGCAAAAGCAGAGCCCATAAAAACTAACAAGCCCTCCCAAGCGGACATCAGCGCGTACCGCAAGCGCGTAAATGTGACAGAGAACAGAATTGGATGGAGACAAAATGAGTTATCACTTCTTTCCGAAATAGACGCAATTGAAAGCAAGGAGTTCGCCCTGCCAGAGTGGAAATTCCGGCAATTTGCTTCTTTTGCGATGATTGCCGCGACCTTGAGGCTTCGCATGATGATTCGGAAAGCGAATTGGCTCTGGAGGACACTTGCACATATGAGAGGGGCAGCCTGGTAACTGTAACTGCGGCTCAAACGTGACCGAAGTGACACCATTCTGGTTGGGAAGAGTTGAACATGTTGAGAATGCAAATAGTGTCAACGTTATTTTGACTATTCGGTGGTTCGAACTTGTACGGGGACAGAGAGGAGAGAGCTTGTGCTACACTGGCAATTACGCCCCCATGAAACAAAACGATCAATCACAGAGTGATATACCGTCCGCGGCAGTTCTTGTTTACTTTCCAGAGTTGAAAACGACTGGTAAGATCCCCGATGTTGTCCAGCGCCTTACTAGGGAAGCACTAGACACTTTTGGAGAATGTTGACCACCCTGCGGGTATTTACCAGATATTGATGCATGTAATGCTGTGTGCGGCTGTTTGTTTGCTCATTACACGGCACCGCATGCGCTCAAAAAAAGTAAACAAATATACGGGGAAAGGTTTTTGGACGTAGGGATTGGGAAATTCGTACCCAGTCGTCTCCTCGGCGATCAACGGATCACCAAACGTGCCCTCGAAACATTCTTCCCTAGTTGACCGGTTCTCTCATCGCATCTCTTGTCGCCGCCGACGAGTCGGATTTCGTCACGCTCACCAGCAAGAACCTAGCCGATGTCGTCGCCGAGGACCAGGAGGTCACAAAAGCAGCTCATGAGAGACATGAGTAAGAATCGACGCCAATGGACCGATTGCTTTGCAGTGATGTGGGGTTTGGAAAAACCGAAGTTGCAGTTCGAGCGGGGCTCCGGATCTTGGCAGCTGGAAAGCATGTCGCAATCCTTACCCCCACTACAATTCTGGCGCAGCAACACTACGATACTTTTCGAAGCAGATTTGAAGGGGCCTCCCTCAAAGTCGCAATGGCTCGCATGACCAGATTTACTTCACGGAAGATAAACATTGAGAACAGAGATAGATTATGCTCTGGGGAGGTGCGCGTCGCCGTAGGCACTGAGATGTTACTCAACGACAAATGTATTTTCCAGACCTGGACTTGCTGATCGTTGAAGAGGAGCATAGATTGGGAGTTAATCGAAAGGAGAAGATTCGAGCCCGATACCGCGGTATTGATGCGCTCTTTATTTCAGCTACGCCAATTCCACGCACATTTCCCTTATATGATGATTTTGGAAAGCAATCAGCTGTCGATCTGGTGCTAAATGGAAGGGAAATTGCAGTTAAAGAGGATAATAATGTATATGTACGGTTAGTGACGGAAGTGCTTATGACGAAGGCGATCGAGAAGCAGATTGAAGCTTTCAAAAAGGGATTCTACGAGCTCATTCCCTACGACGACATTAGGATCTATAACGAGCTGGAGCTGGAACTACTCATGTCAGGGCTGCCAGACATTGACATGGCTGATTTGAAAGCGAATGTAGAATATACAGGCTACACTGCCGCATCACCGCCGATCACATGGTTCTAGAGATGTAATAATAACATGGATCAAGAAGACCTGGCGCGTCTCGTGATGTTTGTGACAGGAAACAGCAAAGTGCCCTTAGAGGGCTTTGAGACGCTTCCGGGTATGAATGGGGTGCAAAAATTCCAGATTCATTATGTCTCCGGGAACACAGTGCGCCTTCCTTTGGCTCAAACTTGCTTCAATCCAATGGATTTGCCAGAGTATAGAAGCGCAG
>NW_005179385.1:0-18066 GCF_000350225.1 Chondrus crispus | reverse complement strand
AATTCAATGAGTTTGACAGAGTATAGAAGCGCAGAGATTTTGTCGGAGAATTTCTCCGACAAAATCTCTGCGCTTCTATACAGTTTCAAACTGCTTCATGGAGTCCGGGAATGCAGCGTTCGGTTTGGATTTGCATTCGGCGGAAACTAGTCGTGAAGGCAGGAAGGTTGATGGAAACTGAAATGAATGTGCACGCTCTAAGTGGATAATTGCTGTGGTCAGTACAGCATGATGCTGGCGATGTGCGTAGTATGATGGGGAAAGATATCAATAGCTATGGGAATGCAGGCGATTATTATCCGACGACAGTCGGGCTTAGCTTGTACGTGACGAGGAGTTTGGAGACGTGGTCCGAAGTGGATTTGCCGTTGCACACACTCGAGTGCGCGGTGCTGATGCAATATCGCAGACCCTAAACTGGGTGACTACAGTACACGGTCCTTAATGAAGATGGTGATCTATTTATTATGCTTGCAATGTATTTGCGTAGACACACGGAAACAGGAGAACGATGTCTGACAATGTGAACATGGCTGTCATTTGCGCAATGGGCAGATGAATTGATCTGGGTTGGAAGCAATTATTCAGTGTCTTGGAGAGAAATACTCAGAGGCGTTGAAATTTTTTCGGACGGATCTCTTTTGCTTGGTTCATCTAACAATTCCCAATCAAGTCCACAAAGTGTGTCTACACTGCGACTGAAGGGATCGCTAGTCTTACATTTTTAAGGCCCGGTGAGCAACACAAAAAGAGGGACGGCTGTATATATCCCAAGAAGAACCTTCTCCAGCTCTGACATGGCAGAAACCCACCGCAACTTGGCATAATGCCAAGTTATGTGTAGCAATGATTGCCACACATAACAATATTGATGTAAAGCGGCACGCAGAAGCGCATGTAGAGAAAACCGTCAAGACTACTGAACAACTGCGCATGACCTATCTCTTCCGTTGTGGGAGGACGTGCGTGTGTGGGAGATGGCGCGGCGGGGAAGGAGCCGCGCGGTCGGGACGAGGACAGGAAGGGAGGCCATTTCGAGGGTTTGTGGCAAGGGCGGAGGGAGGATCGAGAGGAAAAGGAGACGGTCCGTCTTCCGGGCACAAATCACTTGCAAGGTTACACGTGTGAAACGGGATCCGTTGTTCCAATTGTCGTAATTTTATTTGGTTGGTGGCTGTTCTGTCCGAAGGGAACGGCCAACCCGGGGGTGCATCGCATTTTGCACAAAGAAACCTGTTTTCGAATTTGTAGTATAAACACCCCCAACGGAGAGGGGTGTATACTCAGTTCTTGCGGAGACGCCGATCGGCGGGAAGACGGGAAGCAACCCCAGCTAACGGAACCGGGCGAGCCCGGGGTAGCAGTGGTAGAGCGGGTACGGTCGGGGACGCGCGCACGTGCGGGCCGATCTACGCCTCGACGCCCCGGCGCAGCGCTGGGTGATGTACCAGCGCTGACGGGCGGAGGCGGATCTAGGCTCGCTCGCGTGCTTGCGCGTCCCCTGCCCGCTCGGTTCCTAACTAGATACGGGCTAGTGGGAACCCGTTCTAGAATAAGCGGGGCGAGGTTGACTAAAGGCGTAGGTTCTGGACAAGCTCGTGCTTGTCCTTCCCCTCCACCGCCGGCCTGCCCTAGTATTTAATGTACAAGTTAGTCTATCATAGTACAGTACAGTACGGACTGTACTGTAGAGCTACTGTAGTCAGCGCGGGTCGTCCTGCGCCCCGGTACGGTCGGTCATCGGGGCTGACAGTACACGTGTGGTACACGTATGATACACGTGGGGCACACGCGTGTGATCTAATCTAAATCTAGTTCCTTGGGAGGGGGTTATACTACACGGCCCCTCCTCAAGAGTGAACGTCCGCGGTCACCCTACTTGTAGCGGGGACTCCAGGTAATTGTGTCCATCCCGAACCCTCGCTTGGATTCCCGTGAGCGTACCCCACCTACCTTTCGCCTCCACCGCGGCGCCGCCATCCCCTCACACGGCCGCGCGCCCGCTGCCCTCGTCGTCTTCTATCTGCATGCGGGGGAGCACGAAGTAGAGCTTGATACTGCCGTGACCTTCGAGCAGGCCCAGTAGCAGTGTCCCATCGCCGACGATATCGACCGAGTGCACGTCGGTTTTGGGAGAGGTACACGTCCTCGAACGTGGCGTCCGGGTACAGCCCGCCCACTCGACGCCGGTGTGAGCCCGGTCTTGCCGCACCACCTCCCCCAGCCCTTGTCGTGCGCATGCTCCCAGTCGTCGTCCGACTGCAGCGACGACTTGTCATGGAACGGTGTCTTCGAACCGGCCTTCCACGAACGTCACGGTGCCTTCGTCGGCGGCGGAGGATGAGGTGGAAAGAGCGCAAGTGTGGGACAGGTTGTTCGATGACACCGAGCTGATGCCCGAGAACGACTCCGTCGCACAACCTTCTCCCCGTGCGTAATCTGTGGCGCACCGCACCTCGACACGCGGCACGGCGCCACATGCTTCACCCTGGAATCCCCCGGGCGCACGCTCTGGAGCGCGTCCACGTCCACATCGGTGACGTACATCGTGGCGGTGAAGCTCAGCGGCGGCTTGTACCGCAGCGCTGGCCGGTGTTCCTTCACCATCACGACCTGCATGTGCTCAGCCTCTGCCTCCGCGTCCTCCGGCTTCGTGGCGTCCTCATGCGCGTGCTCGTGCTATTGTCCAGCCAGCTCTGCGACCTGGGTGGTTCAAAGCGCGACGAGCTGCTCCACAGCGGCCTGCAGCTCCTCGACGCCGGCGCGCAGCTGAGCGCCTTCGGGCGCGCTCGAGTCGCACTCGGTGCGCACGAGGCGCACCCCGGCGTCCTTGGGGTCCCTCGCTTTCGGCGGCGACGGTGCGCGTGCCGTTGCTCTTCCTCCATGCCCCTCGCCGTCCGTGGCAGGGGCGCCGGCGCGCGGCGTGCGGTGTTGGTGTTCTCGTCGGCGTCCCTCGCCATCGTGGCGAGGACGCGCGCGGCGGATGCTCTTCTACTTGGTGTCCCTCGCCGTTCGTAGCGAGCGCACAGCGCGCCGTATTCGTCTTCCTTGACGCACCTCGCCGTCGGCGGCGAGGGAGCGTCGCGCCGAAGTCGTCTTCTTGTCAGCCCCCGCGCCAGCCGAGGCGAGGGCGCAGCAGGCGGAAGTCGTCTTCTTGTTAGTATCTCTCGCCGTTTGAGGCGATGGCGCGAGCGCGCGACGAAGGCTCCGTTCTTTGGCGCCCCTCGCTGTCGGTGGCGAGGGCACACCCCCCGGCATTCGTCTTCTCGTCGGCGTCCCTCACCGTTCGAGACGAGGCCGCGAGCGTCCGTGCTGCTTCTCTTCCTTCGCGCCCCTCGCCGTCCGTGGCGAGGGCGTGGGCGCGCGTGGAGTTGCTCTTCGTAGGCGTCCCTCGCCGTCCGAGGCGAGAGCACGGGCACGCGTGACGCATTCTTCCTCCGCGCCCCTCGCCGTCCGTGGCGAGGGCGCAGTTGCGCGTGCAGTTGCTCTTCGTAGGCGTCCCTCGCCGCCCGAGGCGAGGGCGCTGGCGCGTGGCAGTCGTCTTCCGTGGTGCCCCTCGCCACCGGCGGCGAAGGGCAGAGGAGGTCCGCGCGTACTCATCCGAAGAGTACGTAGGCCCCGCGCCGCCGTCCTGTCAGTGTCCATCCGACCTGTACAGCCCGCAGCGTGTACGACGCTTGCCGTGTACAGTACCCATGCGCGCGTGCGCGCACAGGTACGGCCGTGAGCCCTTTCCAAAATCATCCGAAAAAAATCGCAAAAAATGTTTCCAGCGAAAATCATTTTTTGCCAAAAAATCACAGCACAGTCCGTGATGTGTGTGCGGCCATGCACGGACCAAAATTCTTTTCGCGGGCGCCGCGGGTACCAGTATTTCCTCTTCGCGCCCCTCACCGTCGGCAGCGAGGGCGCAGACGCGCGGAAATCGTCCTCTCCTTCGCGCCCCTCGCCGTCGGGGCGAGGGCGCAAGGGGGCAGCAGTTTGTATTCCCCTTCGCGCCCCTCGCTGTCGGCGGCCCTCAAGGGACCCGGGGTACTCCGTGAGCGAACTTTCCGTAGCCGTACGCTCCTAGTCCTTGAGAAAACGTCGCCTCTGGACTAGCACGTGCCATCCTGTATGGCCACGGACGACGGCGAGGAGAGGGAGGTAGGTCAGGCTCCTCGACGCGTTCGTTGAGGCTACGCGTGTCGCTATTTTTCGTGGGTCCCCGTCACTCGCCCCTGTCTCTTTGGGAGGGCGCCGGAGAAGCCGACGTCGTATTGGTCCCGTCCGCGGCGGATGGGACGAGTAGGGTCCTGTGGAGGTCACGCTAGGGTCGCCCTTCGAAAGGAGCGTAGTGTGCTGTTAGGGGTCCACGGCGCCCAAGTGCGTGGCGCGTCTTCTCCCCGGTGCGTGAGTGCCGCGCGCGCCGGCCCCGACAGAGTCCGTCTAATCTGTCCTCCGCATCCCTCCTGCCCCTATGGCGCTCGCCGTCTCTCCTTCTCCTTCCGTCAGACAAGACGGTCTTGAGTCGGCAACACCACGGCGACGGCCGTGAGTGTCCGGTCCGCGCCTTGGACCTGTGACGCTCGTATCAGCGCGGCAGAGCCCCTTGGGCACGGGCGAGCCCCTCAGCCGGACGTAGCGAGGTGCTCGTTGCCGGCGTCCCTGAGCTGCAACACGGCATTGTTCGGATTCGATGTCGGAGTCCCCTGTTGCGTCGTCTCGACCGGGCGCTTCTGAAACCCCCTTCTCCGTACACGATCGAAAGCGCCTACCCGGACGCGTACTCCACGCCTGCCCGGCTCCGTGCCTTGGCGAAGCCCTCCTGGTCTCCTGCACCATCCAGCTCTCGATCCGGGCGCGCGGGTTGTCGGCTCTCCGCTTGGACGGAACCCGTATTCACAGCACAAGCGACGGCAGTGGTGGTAGGGGAAGTCTCCGTGGTGTTCGTCGCGCGATTGAGCTTCCGCCGGACGTGTCGAGGCGGCCGCGGATTTGCGCAGGTCTTCTGTGATCAGTTGGAGGGGGCGGCGAGCCGTAGAAATGGAGGCCGACAGCGGTCTGGTCGCACGCTTGGTGATCCCAGCTTCTCCTCGATCTTGCCGTAGCCTTCTGCGATCTTCTACTCTCTTGTCAGTAGGAAGTCGTCCGCAGGCTCTTGGCGGCAGATGGACACGACGGTGCGGGCGTCCTTGTAGTTGCCCTCCAGCGCGTGCGAGTAGATGACGTCGACTGGGACGCCGAGCCTCGGAACTTCGGAGCGTCCTTCATGTTCTTCTGTCCGTCGTGTTCGTCCATGGGGACGTCCATTTCATCCGCGACTATCTTCGCGACGCGCCAGTAGCGCGGCAGCGCGCGGTTGCGGAAGCGTGCTCGCGTGGGCAACTGCGGAGGCGCCGGGTATGCCTCCATCTCGAGGAGGGCGTTTGCCTCGAGGGCACCACATTGATCATGCGGATCCGCTCGAAGGGTCGGGTACAGAAGCCACGTTCGGCCATCCCGCCCTGCATTGCGTGTCTCTCATGATAACGTGCGCACGTTTGCTTAGGTGAGTTGCCCGTTTCCCTGAATATTTTTTCGTTAATTTTCTTTCGCGCGTGATGGGGGGTTGACACTGAGCGAGCAGTGTGCTGAGTGGCATTGCCGCGCTGTACGCCCGATGCCCATATTTTTCCAATTTTTACCCGACCCCGGCTGGTGCTGCGCGTGGGTGTATTACAGCCGTTGTGGTCGGTGGTTTGGCTTGGTCTTGTGCGCGTATGGACACGGGTCCTTCCCCCTTCATCAACTCTGTCGATCGGCCTGACGGGGACCTAATTGCCTCCTATACCGGCTCCGTTGTGCCGGTGATCGACTCGTTCGTCGGACGTCCCCTTGCCGCGGTTGCCGGACTTAACGGAACGTCCGGTGACTCTGTTAGGGGGGGCGTCCGACCTTTCTGCTCCGAAAGGGGTATTTGCGTTCCCCTCGAGCTATCTGCAGTCTTCGCATCGTCGATCCTTACGCGGGCCACACTTCTTTCAGGCAGTCCGTACTGCCTGTCCTTACGTCTCGCGTCCTTGGCGTTCGGAAGCCAAATACGGCTTGGCTTTCGAACGTCTCCTCCCTCTCTAACCGTGAGAGACTAATTCAACCGTAACGGAGCGGTTGAATTTTGCCGTAACGAGACGGTTGAGGGCCCCCCTTAAGCGTGAACGTCCGCGTTCACGTCAGAGTGAGGTCTCTGCCTGTGCCCCTCCGGAGGCGTTGGGCGTAACGAGACACCAACTCCTCCGAGAAGTGAGTCCGAGCGGTCCAGGTGGGCGTGTCGTAATCCGCCCACTTGATGAGGAACTCCGTTGTTCCGTCCTCCATGGTTGGACGCCGGAGTAATCGTTCGACGGCATACTGCGTGCCCTCAGTGACCTTGTCGGCAAGGTCACCCGGGGTTGTCTTACTCGTCAGTGGCGCGTCTATCGGTGGAGGTGCGTGCAGCCAGCGGTCCGCGGAGACGCGCTCAGTCACACCATCACGATCGATCGTGGTAGTTCGAGTGCCTTCCGTCGGCGGCGGGCACTTGGCCGGGGGTCGTCCGTACCGATCCCTGCCTTCTCGACGGCTGTCCTCTCTGCGGAACTAGGTCGGGCAGCTCCTGCCTTCCCGACTTTATCGGTCAATTCGGGGAAGTGTAGCGCATATGCGATCCCCTCGGCGACACGGCGTTCGGTGGGATCTTCAGGGCGTGTTGCATCGGCCCACGCCTCACGCTCCATATTGTGCACGGGGCTTACGGAAGCCCCGGGGCCTTCACGGTCGGTCCGTGGCATCTGACCTACGAAGATCAGGGTGTCTTCTCTTTCATTAACGCGCGCCGGGCTTACGGAAGCCTGGGCGCCTTCGCGTTTTTTGCGGATTGTGGTCGCCACCGCACCAACGGGGTTCTCGGTGGCTTCTTGTGGGGCGAAGCGTGCGCTCCCACCCGAACGGTTCGAGAATCCTTGACGTGGGGGCCGGCTTCGCCCGCCGACTGCCGGAGGAGATTGCGCTTTTCGGGGCGCGTCTCCATCTGGTAGTGGTAGTACCTGTACGCCGTGAACATTCGTTGTTCCGGGGACAGGAACTGGCACGCGTACATGGCGTGACTGTACGTACGGCATGGCCAACACACGTACGCGCTGCCATCTCCCGAGGCGAAGATCGCCGCTTCGCGTGCCTCCTCATCGGTGAGGCGGGGGGGGGCACGCGAGGAGGAGCGACTCCTCCATCTCGATTCGTGATGTATAACTCCGCGACCAGGCGGTCCGTACCACTCGTCACCGTCGGGGTGTGCACGAACGCAATTGCGAAGCTTCCAGTCGATCTCGTTGATGCTGGCGTGGGAGGTCGGCCTCCCACGGGCTTGTGGCCTTGCGCATTGAGGACAGGGCCGGCCTGCCACTCATCCTCTCCTATGTGGAGGGATGCCGCAGGCGAACTTGTCGCATGCGGCCTCGGGGTTCGATTCCCTCTCGCTGCCAGTTTCGGATCCGGCAGCGGCAAACCGCGCCGAGCGCGGCACGTTGTGCCTCCCGCCTTCGCGATGCGGCAGATCGTTGGATGGTCTGTCTTCTGTTGTCCGGGAAATGGTTGGACGGTCTCAGCCACTGCGGCCCGGGTCGCAGGGGCTAGTCCGCGTACAAATTCGTGTAGAATACGGACGTCTACTGGACCGGGGTGCGCGGTGAGATCCACTGGCGGGTAGCCGCCCCAGCGAGGATCGACGGGTAACATAGGTTCTCCGTGTCTGCGAGCGGCTTCTCCTCGGTCCAGGACGTCCGCGTACGATACGCGTGTCATCTGCCGCATGTCTCCGGCTACATGCGGCAGGGCTTGGGTCTCGGACGCAAAATTTGCGTCCGTCTTGGGGCTTCGCTGCCCCGTGACCCAACTGGTGTCGGCACCAGTCGGGCTCTCATCTTGCGCTTCAGGCGCGTTCGGAGGTACAGTGGCACCGGGCCCTTCCGGGGGGGGGGGGAGGGCGCCGGGTGACCTTTCGGCCGATGCCTGTTCCATCTTACGGACGCGCCTGACGGGGTGACGGGTGGCGTACGGACGTCTACCGGACCGCGGTGCGCGGTGAGGTCCACCGGGGGGTAGCCGCCCCAGCGAGGATCGACGGAGAACAGAGGTTCTCCGGATCCGCGAGCGGCTCCTCCACGGCCCGGGTCGGTACGGTACGGAACCCGTACAGCCTGCCACATGCTTCCGGGGGCATGTGGCAGGGCTTGGGATTCGGACGCGGCTTGCGCATCCATCGTTGGTCCTCGTTCTCCTGCGCCACGACTGGTGACGGCACCAGTCGGGCGTTTTCCTTTCGCGGCGGCAGCGGTCGGAGGTAAAGAACCACCGGGCCCTCTCGTTGGGACGCCGGGTAGCCTTGCGGCCATGGTCCGTTCCAGGTCACAGGCACGCTGCGGCGTGGACTCTAACTCAGCGGTCAGGTGCTCGAATGCACCTAGATGCTCCGCCGAGAGGAGCGGAGCTCGTCCATGCAGCGCGAGTAGACGGCATCCATCACGTCGATTCGGAGGGAAGTACGGACTTCCTCGATGTAGTCCACGATGCGTTCGTACATCGCCGCCGCTTGTTCTTCGGAGGACTGGGGCGACGGTTCGCGGTCTCGAGGACCTGCGTCGCCGATGTCCAACGGGGCTGATGGAACTTGCATAGCGGCCGCCCGCATATCCGCCGGTGCGGAGCGGATCGAGGCTCCGTGCTCCTCACTCATCTCAACGCGTACGGACGCGGAGGAAAACGACTACCTTCTCAGAATGATCTTCGGGGTCTTCTAGGTCGGAAGACCACTGTAGTATAAACACCCCTACCGGAGAGGGGTGTATACTCAGTTCTTGCGGAGACCCCGATCGGCGGGAAGACGGGAAGCAACCCCAGCTAACGGAACCGGGCGAGCCCGGGGTAGCAGTGGTAGAGCGGGTACGGTCGAGGACGCGCGCACGCGCGGGCCGATCTACGCCTCGACGCCCCGGCGCAGCGCTGGGTGATGTACCAGCGCTGACGGGTGGAGGCGGATCTAGGCTCGCTCGCGTGCTTGCGCGTCCCCTGCCCGCTCGGTTCCTAACTAGATACGGGCTAGTGGGAACCCGTTCTAGAATAAGCGGGGCGAGGTTGACCAAAGGCGTAGGTTTTGGACAAGCTCGTGCTTGTCCTTCCCCTCCGCCGCCGGCCTGCCCTAGTATTTAATGTACAAGTTAGTCTATCATAGTACAGTACAGTACGGACTGTACTGTAGAGCTACTGTAGTCAGCGCGGGTCGTCCTGCGCCCCGGTACTGTCGGTCATCGGGGCTGACAGTACACGTGTGGTACACGTATGATACACGTGGGGCACACGCGTGTGATCTAATCTAAATCTAGTTCCTCGGGAGGGGGTTATACTACAGAATTGAATAGCTGGGCGAAATGCCTTATGTGCCGCGAGCTCGCATTCATCAGGTTATGCGCTTGCGGAACATGTAGTCACCCAGTGCAGCGCACAGTCGCTACCGCGTTCGCCTCCGGTCGCGCGCTACTTTGTTCGAACAGCATGGCACGCTCTTTACGCGAGAGAGGCCGGAGAGGTTTTTTCTGGTTGTGATGCAGCTGACGAATGCCAGAGGGATTGAGGGAGCTGAGAGCCGTGCCAAGTTGGCGATGAGGCACTCGATCGGAAAACCGTGGCCTCGGTTGTGTTTTAAGGTCGTAGTCCTCGTTGAAAGGCTGTGCACAGAAAGACCTAACTTACTGGCCGGAGACTGTTTGCGAGAGAATTTCTCGCTTGCGCCAGGCGTTGAATGGGAAGTTTCGGACGGGGTTCAGGGTCCGTGGCGCCATCTGCTGCGCTCCTCGGCTCCTCTGCCCCGCGTCAGAATTTGCATAATTTTCTTTATTTTTATGCGACGAAGAAGGCCAGTATGGTCGGCCAAATGTGTTGTCAAAGACATTCTAATCGTCTAGCGGACTTACATATCAGCGTGTATACAATTGGGGGTGGCAATCGTGGGGATCCTTTTGTTCAATGCGGGGGGTGATGGGTGACGGCGCCCGCGGGAGGGTGGTGCGGTAATAGGAAGGGGAGCACTACGCGCCTTGCGGTTCTGGTGGCCGCGTCGTAAATAGACGGTATGCGAGGATGACTACAGTAAGAATTTAGCCTATTTTTGGGAAAATTGTTAATCTTTTTACTCTGGAAAAATCCTTTTTAGAACCGACTGCTGTTTAGGTTCCTGTCAGCGTGTATTGGAGAGCACAAATGAGGATGGCATATAGCGCCAAGGCAATGTGCCAACAGATAGTAGATTCAGCAACGCAGCAAAGCGGGGGTCCCTTGGAGGCGAAGGTCTCCGGCCGCGGTGCCACAAACAGCTTGTCCAAACCGATTAACCTTTTCGGTCACTCGTATTGTTGCAGACCTTAGTTGAGAATATGGAATACAGTCAACCACACCGAGTAGTGCACCCCCATGCAAGGTTCCAACAACATGCAATGTTCGCATCTTGCACTAATGAATGGGGTCACACAAAATACTCGTATGCAAGCGTCTGGCGCCTCTTGGAACGACTCTGCTCAGCGTGTGCAGTTAGCAACGCGCGCTTTGCACGGTGGAAATGACGAACTGCATCCTCGATACCCGACTTGTTCACCATTTCTTCCACTCCTGCAAAGCAAGCAATTACTTCCTCAAAACCTGGAATAACATACTCATTTGATTTCATCTCTTTGGTTCCATCTGCACTTGCGTTTTCAAGTTCGGATATATCCGCCGACGACATCAATGTTGGCAAGTCCATGTCAATATCGTCCATCAGATCATTGACAACAGGTTCCCTCACGTCCTCTGTCTCCCCAATATTAGCCCAACTAATAATATTCACGTCAGTCACATCGCCCAATTCTTCATTCAATAGGTCGTTCGTTGGCAAATATACTTTTAAATTCTTGAACATAGTTCCGAGTATCTCAAAATCCAAATCGTTGCGACGTTTCCGTTTCCCAGTATCATTTCCCTAATCAGAGGTCAAAGCTGCCTCGTGTCCGGACGGTAGTATGTCGCATTCCAACCAACATCGCGCAATTGTCTCTTCACTTATCGCCTCCCACGACATTTGCACCATCTCAAAGACATCTGACAAATGAGGATCGTACCCTTGCGCGATCCCCTTTGTGCCAGCTTTCCAGTTAGCCGCCGCCTTCCTAAGAGCTTCCCTCTCCTCTACATTTCCTAGTATGCGCCGTAACAATTCCTGCTTGTACCGCATCTTCCACGACGCAATTATGCCGGAATCCAAGGGCTGATGCCGAGCGGTGCAGTTAGCGCGTAGTGTAAGAATAGTGACATGTTCCTTGGCATCTCGTAAGTCTGTCCCGTGGGGACCGCAATTGCCCATGAGCAAAATGACCTTGTCCGACGTATGTTTTCGAATAAATGTCAGAAACACATTGTAGTACCACCGCTTAAATGTTTGAGTATCCGAACACGCGTTTTGTTGGTGGAAATTGGGCAAACAAGGAGAATTCAGTTTGAAGCATCTGGGGTTTTTGGCCGAGCCAATTCAGCCATAGGAAGCTTCAATGTTCCACTAGCGCTTGTGCAAACATAGGCCGTGATGGAGTCGTTTGCTTTCATGCTCTTCGTCCCTCGCAATTTTTTGCGGTTCTCATGGACAGAAATATACGTTTTCTGGGAAACAGCTCGAAAAAACCAGTGTCATCGACGTTATAGAAATTTTCCAAAGAGTATGGGGCAAGTTTTCAGCAATTTTGCTGGCAACTTCGACAACGTTGACACTCCCTCCTTCACTATGAAGGGACACAGAACTTAGTGAATTCCTTCGAACAGATGCAGGTACTCATCGTTCTGAGGTAGCAAAGTTCTCAATGGCCTTTTCCGTTTATCCTTCTAAATTTCCATTTTGTAGACATAAGTCGCGGAGCATCAGAGCTTTCATTTGGAGGACAGAACTGGTTACATGCATACATGTAGATCTTGCAATGGTCGTAAAGTCCATTAACGTTTCTTCGATAATAGGAAAGCGAGATGTCCGCAAAGTTTTCGTGTTGAGTGAAGTGGAGGAAGTACGAGAGAGTACGAGGATTTGTGATTTTTGTCTTTTGATCGATCTGACTGTGCGCTGGCAGCAGCCATACTCTTTCTTGATTGACGGAGCCTGTATTCCTTGTGTCAATTTGTGGGTATATCTAGCTTCTCCGCAAGGGAAAGACGAACACGTCTTTTCATGCTGTGTGTGGTTGTGTCGGTGCCCTTGCATGTCACTGGAGTAAAACAGAGAGGAGCTGTGGGGTGTGTTGGAAAGGTTGATCCGTTTACTATTGGGCGACTTAGTCGGTCGCGTCCCTGTCCTGGACAGGTGTCTAACAGCAATGCAAGGTATGATAACCTGTCTTCACCGAGAAGCCCCTGCATTACTCACTCGTCGAATTACTAAATTCGGCCCTATTGCGCGAGTCCTCTCTGTAGTAGCTGTCCACTTGCCCAGGTACAGTGACCACCGTTAAAATGCAAGTTTCAGATATCCAAACAGAAGGCTCTTTACATTGAAGAGAATCGATATACTTTCAATAGCTGACGCATGATGCACAAATTCCAAAGCGATGCGCAATGAATTGTTCCAACACGAAATGGTGCCGTAATTCAACAAATGATCCGGGCGCTGGTAATAGCGAGCCAGACGTTGGGCATGGATTGGTCTGAGCGAAAAGCGGTGATGCTGTGAGCATAACTCGTAGCCGGGGTGATTAGCGTTCTTCATGGTGCAGGGGCCGTAGTATTTCGAAGTCAGGGGCGGCCACTTCACAGTAGTGCGCAAGGCACTCCCTCGGCATATCAGCACATTTTCACCTACTTGGAGTGTCTCGGCAGGTCCACGGCTTGGTGATTTGGCGCGGTGGTCGTGTCATTTCGTACGCAGACTAGGCGACGCCAGCAGTTCATTTTGGCGGTGTGCCAAAGTAGATGTTGGTAGAAGTGGGATAGAATACACTGAACTGAGTCGAGGCGGTTGCCCATGCGATAGCTCGAACGGGGAATATCCTTCGGCAAGGCGTCGTCGTCGATATCCGTACAAGACTTTTTGGCAAACTTTTAGACCCATTCTCGCTCATTCCTGTGCGCCATCTTGGCGACGGACTTCTTAATTGTCCGGACCATTCGTTCTTCTTTCCCATTTAACTGCGGCGTGTTTTAAGCTCAGGCTTCCATGAAATGACGTGACGTTTGGAAAAATCCTCATCAGCTGTGGATTGGAACGACGTAGCATTGTCCGAAATCATTTTTCTCAGGGCTCCGAAAGAAATCACGATCTCATTGTTCAAGAAAGCCGGTACGACGACATTGGTACAGTTTGGGTAAGCCATAGCGATTGTCCGTCCTGTAAGATGTTCCACCGCCACCAAAAGGTAACGATGGCCAGAACAAGTTGTTGGAAATGACCCGGCAAGGTCAACTGAGAAGACGTCAGAAATGTGGTCAAGGGCAACTTCAAAGATGTTCGATAGGTCGGGAGCAGCGTAAACATCTGACAGTCATGACAGCTGTGGACATTATCGTGAATGTCCCTATACATTTTGGGACACTCGTAACGATCAGACACGAACTACCTAGTTGTATTGAGATCCCAATGTCCAATTTCGTCATGAAATGATTTCAGAATCACGACTCGTTGATGCTACGGAGGGGTTACACGGATTTCATGCCCTATGCGCTTTAAAGGCTGACCACTTACAAAAAGAAAGGAATTCAACGCCCTCTTAACCCGTCGGTCATAACTTACATCATCTTATGAGAACTCGAAACGAATGAGATATTTTTGCACGTCTAGGAGGAGAAGTTCGAGATCCCCTTTGTCCCAAACATGCAGCACCAAACTACAATTCATCTCCTGCTTCTCCAGTCCCGGGACTGGACTGGAAACGTAGTCGTCTGTACGATTGTATTCGCCAGGGCGATGGACTATGGAAAGGTCATACTTAGCCTGAAGGTCTAGCCAGCGGGAACGATGACCATGAACGTCCTTCTTCTGAAACGCATGGAGAAGAGCCTGGCGATAGGTAAAAATGGTGAAGATCTCAGACAAAAAGTGGATTCGGAACTTCTTCAACGCAATGATGGCTGCTAGTGCTCCTGTCTGGCAAGCGCAGCTGCATTCTGTCTATTTCAGGGTTCTACTAGCCTACTAAACAGGGTGGATAGTAGAGTACTCTTACTTCTGTGATAGTACTGCCCTGACGGCGTTGGAAGCATCATCAGTGTATATGATGAAGGGTACCTGGAAGCTGGGGTAAGCGATCACTGGTGGCGAACAGAGCTTTTGCCTTAAGGCATTAGTAGAATCCAGTCTTTGGCCGTTCTAGTAACACTGTATTTGTGCGGACGTTGTGGATTGTAGGATAATGTCATCAGCAGCGAATATGCCGTAGTAGAAGTCGAAAACTGGGCCAATGAGTAATGCAATCAGTTCCTCCGCATTCTCCTGGTCGTTCTTCTCTTCCATCAAAACGTTGCCGAAATAGAAAAGGCATTTCTTGACGGCGAAGGAATTGGCAGAGGCCCCAGAGAACAAGAGAGACCGGCCCACGGCAGGCGGGGTCCCTGTTAAGCGATTTTTATGGTCCCGGGATGGGCGGTCTAGATTTTTACGAGATGTGTGTGTGTGTGTCTGTTAGCTCGCGATATTTTTGAGAGCCTAGATAGATCGGTACTGATCCTAATTGTATTGTGATATCTTCAAGGACTTCCTCGCTGGAAACCTTTCCGGTACGATAGAGTATGGCCAGCACGGACGTCCGCATTGTTTCTCTCTTTGATAGTCTCTCAGCCACGTCAGCAGTGGTAGGACTGTTATTAGATATAACACTACCAGAGGTAACTCCGACGAGGTAGACGGAGAGGGACAGTAAACCAACAAGTGGAGAGGGGACTTTCTCGCAAGCAGCGGGGAGGCACCCATCAAGATCAAGAGAGAAATCTAAAAATTCCGAACATTTCATATTTCCATGCAAAATTTGTATTTAACTTGAGGGTCGTGCCCTCCATAGGTTGCTGGTGTCCCCTAAAGGATGTTTCTATGTGCCTCAGTCGCCACAACTAACGCTCGTGTCGGCGGAATTTTGATGTAGTCAATAAAGGTTTTGTACAAAGATATTCTTCGAAACGGGCGGAAAGCGCATTTCTCCACCCGCCATAGTACTAGCTACCAAAGACTGCAGTTCATCATTTGTATAAAATCGAACATCCTTCACAGTCTAACTTGTAATCTTGAACATGTGAATTTTGTAAGCCCACAGACATTAATTCCTCAACGATGTCACTCGTAAATGAACCAAAAAATGGCTTGTAGTGATCTGTGTTTTGTTACTGGGTGGTGTCATAGGATTCATTTATATGCCCCCTCAAAACCGTACAGCTTGTCACAGTGACACGTCTGTACAATAACCCTTGCGCTCCAGTTATGTTAGTATAGATGTACTGCACAAGCAGTGTACTGTATTGGTTAGATCGGATTACCATTTTTTACAATCATACCGTGACGCCATCGCCGAAATTCATTCCTCCTCCCGTTTAGCATATGCTGCTCGGTATATTCTGAGTTTTTGATCATGCTGTCATCTGCCTGTCAGGAAGCATTGCGCCGCCATCGCAAAAGCAATCAAGCATAATGACCATAGCTGTGAACATGCTTCTTGTCGGTGCCCATGTCGGCGTAGATCTATCATCACACGTGCGGGATAGATTAAGACATGTACTGTAAGCTACGCTCTACGATAGATGGTTTGAATTTCTCTACGTCGTCAACACAAGGTCTTACTGCCCAAAAATCCTGTGCCACACCGTCTTCTCCGCAAAAGCTAAAACGGTCTCCAATTTCTCCCATCCTCCTCCTAGGTCACTATCCCGTAGGAGCACTCGTCAATATCCTTGAAAACATCTCGTCAAGCCGGGCTTCTTCTCCCGAGAGTTTTACCGCGTCCCTTCATATTCCTGGCCAACCCTATCCCTCTCGCAACACAAACAGATACTGCCGGCTATGGATCCCATATTTCATAGAAAACATCCTTGTCCTGGATTGCATATTTCACTACTTCGTCAACTGCCGTGAGCCGTCAACGAACATGCAAATTTGATGTTTTTCGCAAAACTTGCCGGACAAGTAAAACCAGCCTGTACTGAGAAATCTCGGGACATGCAATCAAGAGGCAATCCCCAGGCATGTACCCTTTTTGAAAAGATCACAAAAACTTAATTCATGCAAAAGCATAGTTCTTCAACATGTACTCCAGCTAAAACGTTCTTGCAAGCTACTTTCCAAAAAATGGACACCGACCGTTTCATTCAAACCCCATCTTTGCTGCTACTATGACTACTTCCAATGCCTCGTCAATCTTTGCAGTTACCGCAAAACATCCTGCCGGGCGGCCTTTTCTTCTGCTGTCACACAGATGCAGTTTCGTTATCGACCACGGTAAGTTTGCAGTTCTCACCTGCCCCGCAGTACGAACAAGACTGTAATGAACAGAGCTATTCCATGCTGAGATCCACGTCGGAAAACTGTGAAGGCATGAATGTAAGATGCTTTCGTCTTTGCTGGCGATGATGGCTGCGAGGCGTCGGTTTTTTATACTGCTCATCATGAAATTCAAGATCTCTCCGAGGAGAAACTCATTCTTCAAGTTGTACACACTACAATAAAACCTGTTCAGTCATAGAACATAGCTTCACTGCATGCCATCAAAACCCTGATCTTGGTGTTCTCAAGAAAATCTACGAAGCAAGATTGGGAACAGCTGTTGGGCCTGCGTTTTCCCCTCAACAATAGCGAAATCACCAACCCTCGCATCTATATAAACCGCTTGAGTCAGCTTAACCTTTCTGAGTTCCCATCACCCACAGCCCATCACCAACAGGAAGAGCTTGCACACCACTCATCCAAACAATCATGAAGTTCATCCTTTTCTTGGCCATTGTCGGCCTCGCCCTCACCTCTGTCTTCGCTGAGGACATTCCCACTGAAGCCCGCAGCCGCAGCTATCGTCCCTGCCCATGCAAATGCCTCGTTGGGCGTGGTGCCAGACGTGCCATCCGTGCTTGCCGCAGCTACCGGTTCCGGTTCCACTGCGAGGTGAGCACCTGCTACTACCACGGTAAACCTGGTAAGCAGTGCTGCGACAAGGATGAGCCGAAACCGTCCGCGTCTCCATCCAGCACCCCGTCGGCGACTCCGTCCCCGTCCCCGTCAAAGAGCCCCGAACCACCCAAGTGTCCGTGCACTTGCGGCTCCAAGAGGGACGCTAGGCGTGAGTGCCGCTACAAGCCGTACTGTCAGATCATGAAGTGCCCGCCGCCCGAGGTCCACCACCCGGTCCCCCACCACTACAACAAGCCGAAGCCTGAGTTCAAGTGCTGCTACTAACCGCATGTCGCCCCTGTCCACTAAGTGTTGTAGTGGAACTGTTCGATCTGACTCAGAACTGCCAGGAGCGGGCAGTTAGGTCGTTTGGATGATCTGTATCAGTTAGATGCGACCTTTTCCCCATCTTTCAATAAAGAGCCAGTCCATTTGAATCGTAAGCTTCGATCGTATGTCTACACGCCTTACTGACTCCAACAGTGCTGCGGGTGTAGTTCGTGAGCTGGGGGAGGGTCTCTTTTCCGACTGTAAGATGGACGTACTTCCGCTGCGTAGCGCCCAACTCGCAACAATGTTCTGGAACATATTGCTTCCGGTTGCACTTGGCCCAAGTTCTTCGAAAACTATAGTGTTCATTAGAGACACGAATGCATCGCAGCAAGTATGCTCTATGGTACAGTACAAATTTAAAAGCAAGGTGCAGGATACGCTCAGGAAGCAATTGTACCTTTGCGTGCAGTACATACATAGAGCACTAATCTGCAGGCGCCCGTGAGGTGATGTCAGCTCAGAACCCGAAGTTTTTGAGATCTGGGCTTTCGCGGAAACGGCATCACAGTGAAGCCTTCCTTCTGCATCAATATTTTGCCGGCGCGCATGTGTGTCCCAATGGCAGGAAACGAGGAAAACGGCGCGTGCAAGAATCT
>NW_005179384.1:24489-48897 GCF_000350225.1 Chondrus crispus | reverse complement strand
GTCCCTCGGTCTGCGGTGCGAGCTTATTGTTAACCCGGTCCTTGTCCGTTTTCTCTTCGGACCGTAGCGCGGCCTCGCGGTTTACGAGTACTTGATCCCCCACCCGATAGTCCGGGGTGGGGTGGCGTATCCGATTATCGAAATCGTTCTTATACCGCTCCTGTCCGGCCAGCAAGTGGCGGCTGGCCGTCGACATCAGGCTGCGGAGCCACGCTAGGTAGCGGATCTTGAACTGCGCCCTTGAGGCGGATGGGTCCAACAGCGGCGTTTGTTGCAGGGATAACGGACTCGGGGTCCGGGATAATACCAGGTCGAACGGTCGCATACCGATCATCCTGTTCGCCGTGCAATTATAGCCGTAAGTCAGTGCGTCCGTGTACTGATCCCAGTCACGTTGATTATCGGCGAGGTAATGCCGGAGGGTTGATACCAACGTACGGTTGAATCTCTCCACCTGCCCATTGGTTTGGGGGTGATACGCCGTGGTAAACACGCTCTCAATTGAGAGTATCCTGCACACTGCGAGGAAAAACCTCGATGTGAATTGTCCTCCGTTATCGGAGAGAAGTTTCACTGGGGCGCCGTATACGAACACCCAGTGGGAAATGAACGCTTGCGCAACCGTTTCAGCGGTAATCCTCTTGAGCGGGACCGTCCTGGTCAGCTTGGAGTATCTGTCCGTCATCTGGAATTTGCCAGTACCCGGAGTTACAATCAAGGGTAGAAAAGACCTTGGCTTCCCCGAGCGTGTCAAGACACTCGTCCATCCGGGGGATGGGGTAAGTATCTCGCACGGTCAACGCGTTCAGACGTCGGTAATCGATGCAGAAACGGAGGCTCCCATCTGACTTGGGTATGAGCACAACGGGGGACGCCCATTCGGACTTGGACCGGGTGATCACCCCGTTGGCTAACATCTCGTCCACCGAGGCTTGTTCCGCCTCTCGGGCGCGGGGACCAGCGCGATATGGCTGACAACGAAACGGCTTTGCGCCGGGGGTGAGTTCGATGCGATGCTCGGTCGCTCGGACTTCACCCAAATTCCCGTTCCACATCGCGGCGTACGGCGCGAGCATGGTGCGAACCTGCCCTCGCACTTGCGCCGGCAGGTGGTCGAGGGGAACTGCCTCCTGCGGAGGGGATGTCTCCGCTTGGGGGAGGACACCGCGAGGGGGCCTCTCGCCCTGTAGAGGGGGGCTCCCCTCGGAGAATTCCGCGGCTAGGACCGCGTCCAACGGCATCGCCGTGCGCACCATCGCCCGCGGATGGGGAGTGACGAAGCCAACGACTTGGTTCTTCGATAGCCTCTTGTCGGCGGACGAGAAGTTCGCCATGAGGACCTTGAACTCTTGCAACGGAGAGATGCGCACCACCCCGTTGGAGAGGGAGAGCCGATGCTTCGCATATAACTGCGGGTTCGCCTCGAGGACCGAGAGTCCGTTCCGTCCACTTGTGACGTAAACCCAGGTCTGGGTGCCCGCCGGGAGGTTGACGGCGCGGGTAACCTTGAGCTTGGGCGAAATCCGCCCCGCTTGCGGGGAATACTCCTGCTCCGTCGGGAGGGGAGGACTGTTCACGGCCCGGGCAGCCGGCTTGCGGACGATGGGAATTTTTGTGCCATCGTCCAGCTCCACCACTTTGCGTCTTGGGTAAATCGCCTCCACAAACTTGTCGTTGAACTCACACCCCAAAATGACGGGGGCGGCTAACCGTTCACAGACGATGAATGTACACCTCATGGTGCGGTCGCCTAACCGCACTACGAGGGGGATTTTTCCGCTTGTACGCAATGGTCTCCCATTGGCGTCAGCGATCGACGGGATTTCTCCCGGAATAATCAGCGCTTCCCATCCGGAGGGAAGCGTGTCGGCCCGTACGAAATTGGAGCCAGCCCCTGTATCTAATATTGTGAGCTGGCGCACCAATATCGACGGGGATAACCCAAGGTCTGCGTAGACCTTGTAATTCCGCCGAGACAGCGCGAGCACTGTCTCGGGATGGCTAACACCCCTTGCAGGCGGGGGGGTGTTTCTTCGCCATGGTCGGCGTAAGGTACCGAGCCGTTCGGGGTCGGGGTCTCCCTGGGATGGCCCAGTGTGTTTGCGGCCGAGTATCCGGTACCGCTTCTCCGCCTCGGGAGGTGAGGACGGTTCCGCCACCCTGGGCGAGTGATCCGGGGATGTGACCGTGTCCACCTCAGCTGCTGCGGGCTGAGGTTCTCCTAGTTTTTTGGAGGAGGAGAAGCTTCCCCGGGGGGCGGTACGGACCTCGTCCCGGTACCCGCACGCGGCGGCGGGCCGGCGACGGCGTCGGGGTTCATTACCCGGTTCGCCTCGTAACTGAGAAGGGCGACGGCTCGGAGGTACGCCTCCGGAGGTACTCGGCTCTTTTGGGCCGCGGTCAACTTCTCGTACTGATGGGGTACGAGGGATACATCCTTCACCTTCATGTCGCAGTCGGGGGAAATGTGGTCCCCGACCCGATAACAGGTGAAGCAGATGATCTGCGGGGACGGAGGTCCCCGCAGATCCTTTTGGTAATTACGGGACGTTTTCCCGGGTGGAAGTCCGCGAAAGCCCTCGGCGGGCTCTCGAGCGGGTTGATACGGCTTGCGCCGGTCGCCGTAAAACAGCGAGTCTCCGTCGTTGAAGGAGGATTCTTCCGTCGGGAGGGAAGGAGCCCCCCCGGCGAGGTCACCATCGGTAGCGAAGTAGTTCTCGGCTCCCCGGGCCGTTTGAAAACTGGGAGGGGGGCCGGTCGACGACGACGTGGCGCCATCCAGGGCAGCGAGAACCTGTCTAACCGGGCGAGGCTTCCCGAATTCCACGCGGCGCCCCGCCCCGTGCTGGGCCCGGAAAGCATCGCCGTGCGAGCGCGCGTGGGCGATGGTATCCTCGAACGAGGATCGGGGTCGATCCTCGCGAGCTTGTAACACCAGCGGCTTGATCGCGGGGGTGAGCCCCTCGATGAAGAGGGTCGTCCTCTCGTATGCCGAGTGCACGTCCCCGCACCTCCCCAGGGCGGTGGACATTCGAGTAGCGTACTCGGTTTCCAGTTCGCCCGGCTTCTGGCGTAGCTCCCTCAATGCCGTGAGGGCCCGCTCGATCTCGAGGTTCGTCGCATATGTGCGCAACAGCCAATTGACGGCGGCGGCCCAGCTCGCGATCCCCTGAGATTTGCGGTACAGTCCCCGCTGGGACTCATACGCTTCCTTCGCTGGCGGAGCCAGCAGATGGGGTAGGGCCATCAGGGCCATCGCCTCGGTCATATTGGCGTTGTCAAAATTTTCCTTGCAGCGAGCCAGGAAACTGATGACCCTGATAGGATCTACCCCGCTGAATTTGTACTCCCCCATGACCACGAGGAGGTACTGCACCCTTTTACGAGTGGTAGCGTAGACCCGGTCGTCCAGGGTTGGGTCGGTATCCACGAGGCGGTAGGCTCGGTAGTTGCACACACCTCTGAACCGGTGGTTTGTCGGCTTCCAGACAGAAACCTTTTTCTGTTTGGGGCCGAACGTCGGCGTTGGGGCCGTAAGGGACTCTGACTCGGAGTCGGTCTCCGAGTCAGAGGAGGATGTCGAGGTCGGGCTTGAGTACCCGTCCGGAGGGTGTCCATCCTTTCGTCCTTTGCGACGGTTCGCCTTCCGCTCTTTCCGACTGGGTTTGGACTTTTTTCGTCGTCCACTCCCCTCGTCGTCTGAGCTTCCCCCTTGATCGGGGTTCTCTCCCCGTAAATTCTGGGAAGGTAAATCACCTTCAAGGTGGATAGGTCCGGCGGAGGCTCCCTCGCGGGAGGCTCCTGCCGCGGTTCGCGACGCCTGCGGGTTGGCGGAGAATTGGGGTGCGGTCTCCATGGAGGGGACCCGTATCCCCGCGGCTTGCAGCGCCGGCGTTGTCACGTTGGAAAAGAGCAGGCTCTTATTCAACGGGGGCAACCCCTCAGCGGGAGGGAGAGTCGCTACTCCGACTGTAGTCGGAGGGATTCCAGCAGCGGAGGCTGATGTTTGCGTCTTCAAGATGGCAATTTCTCGACGGAGGGCCTTGAGTTCCTCCGCCGTGGCGGTCTCCTCTTGCTTACGCAGGATGGCAGCCTCCTTGGCGCTGGCAGCTATGTCCGCCTGCCAGGCCTTGGTGAGCACGCCTTCCAGGGCGGTTAGGCGATCGCGCTCTCGCGCGGCTTGTACCTCGGCTTGGGCCGCGATAGTTTCCTCAATAAAGGTCTTGAGGTTTTCTCGCAGCGCCGACGGTTGCGCTGCGAGCTTCTCCGCTACAGTATTGAGCGTGAATCTTTCCGCTTCTCGGAGGGTCTCGCGACAACTCCGAGTGATCCACGCCGCAACTGGCGGAGGCACGTCTCGAGGACGGGTCTCACGGGACGAATCGGACCCGGATACCATAGCCTTGAGCTTGTCGAAACCTGTTGAAACAGAGATAGAACACCTAGGACCAAAAACGGTAAGGGATAAGGGACACTCCGTAGACTTCTAGGTCGGGAGACCAAAATGTCGTGCACTGAGGGGGAAGGGGTGGGATCCCCCTCTGGCAGAGCGCGCGCGTTCGGGGGCGCGTGTAGGGGGTTATCGGGAGACCACCCGTAAGGGACCGGTACGGGGCCGGGCGCGAAGCGCAGTAGGGAAAGTAAGGGAAAAAGTGGGAAACAGAGCCCAGGAGGGGCGGAGCGGTAGGGACAGCTGTCGCGCGGAGAGCCGGGCGTGGCGGGACGACGCGCGCGGTAGAGGCAGGAGGGAATCGGGACGTAGATGGCTCGCAGGGTACCGTCGTGGGACGGGGACCGACGCGAGGCTACGACTCCGTTCCAGAAACCCGAGTTCTAGACCCAAAGCTTCGTACCGTTTTACTAAGGGTCGGACGTCGGCTATATACTAGCTGACGTCGGAGCTATAATTAATTAAACTAAAAATACTAAATTGGACGACGGCGGCGATGGCCGGAGAAACTCCTCTTGGGGAGGTATGACAACCACTACACGTGGGAAATGACACGATTAACGTGAGGGATAACACGGGTACACGTGGGTAGAACTGTCAGTACTTCGACAGGGCTCCATGGAGCTTACACCCGGACACGAGCGGGGGGGGTTTGGATACACGGTTACACGTGGTATATATCTCACTCATGATAGTGAGGCATTCCGCGTGTGCTACAGTACAGCACCGCGATTGAGCGGGCGGTCAGTGCTCTACAACTCGGAGACGAGCCGATGCCGCGCTTGCGCTTGCCCGAACGCGAATGTGCTGCATCGGACGGGCCGCTTCCCTGACTTCGAACGGTAAGCGAGCACGTGTCAGATGGCGGACTGCCTCGGGGCGTCCTGACCGTATTACTTGAAACCCGACGGGTTTCCTGTCTAGCTGCCGCGGGAGTAGCTTTGGCGGCAAAACGGGGGGATGACCGGCGTTCCGCGGGAACCTGGGCTCCAGGCGCTCGGCTGTTAGACTTTCCAGATGAGCGGCCTCGCTGATTGCCTGACGCAGCGGGTTTCTTCCCAGACCTTCTTCGCGGGGTCATGGCGCCTCAGTGGGAACACAGGATGAGCAAAGTCGGGAAGGAAAGGGAAACGGATGGGGAGAGAGGATTCGATGGATTGGGAAAACGTGAAAGGGTCCAAGCACGCGTCTGGTACTAGCGCAGGAAAGCATGAGCCTATTCTGGTTTGATCACGTGAAGGTTAAAGATATCACGGCCAAGCGCTGCGTTTTTAGGCAGCGAAATAGCATATCACTTTGCTACATCGAGGTATCAAAAACACATTTCCGTTACAACTCTGGCACTCCAGCAAAACATTCTGGTTCAGTCACTGCCCGGAACCAGACACGCCCCTCATCCCCGTGCTGAATGACGGTTTAAAATTTGGCAAAAGATTGCTGCTCGCGAACCAATGAAGCACGGACCACCGTTCATTGCTGACAAAAATCCAGCATTTTTTGGCCCCAAAATAGCCACATCATTGCTTTTATTAAATTTATCATAAATTTGACCTTCCTGTGCGACGCAATGGCAACAGATCAGGGACCACAGTTCAAGTCGCAACCATAGAAGACGCTCTTGCTGTTGGCGCGAATCAAACACTTCCAGTCCGGAGTGCAGAGCCACAACGCTTTGGGCGTTGGAGAGCGATACCATGCCTTTCTGAGGGATGTATATATCGGAAAGTTCGATTCGAACACCCAAGGATTGAAAGGAGTCACTGTCTCTCGTTGCCATTAAAAGCAATGAATGACACAGCAGGATATCATGGTTTGGTACCTACGATCCTTGTGTTTGGTGCAATGCCAAGGATACCAATTGTTCTTATGGACTTGCCCGCGCAGATGGACCGTATGAAAGCAATGGAATACGCGTGAAAGGGGATGGAGTCTTTCATGGCCGAGGAACGAATATCTAAGGCCGTGCGCATGAACGTCCCATCCGCAGCGGACAATAATATCGTAATAGGCTCCCGTGTACTTCTCTACCGAGAAAAGTCGGAGGACCAATGGACTGGACCATATCTAGTTCTTCATGTCAAAGACAAGAGTGTAACGATTCAGGTCGAAGGAAAGATTGATAACGTATCAATCGACAAAGTTAAATCGTACAACAGCCCTCCTGTGATCCCAGAAATAACACCGACTGCAGTGAATAACGACGATTCATATAGCTTCACTGCCGACAATGAAGATGTGTGAAGGGATATTGACACGATACCTGAAAGAATCAGGGGGACTTCTCGTCCAACAACCAACGGGTTTAGCGACATCACTCGACAGGATGGAAATATGCCGGTAGCCACCCCACACGTGCTCACGAGAAATGAGATCCCGTCGATAACGCAAGCACTCATGACACTGGTCATTGATCAAAGCGACATCGCTACAACATCATCGAAGTTCTGTACGACCATGAAGGAGGAGGTGAACGGACTGCAAAAAAGAGAAACATGGCAAGTATTTCCTAAAGCCTCGTTACCACACAGGGCAAATGTCCTAAGTGGTCGTTTCGTCCTCACTTTGAAGAACTTAGGTTCCGCTGACGAACGCCCTAGGGCTCGCTACGTTGCCCAAGAAAACCGCGACCGAGAAAAAGCACATATGGTCCACAACATGACAACTCCACGTCAAAGTTCGACTCGAATATCGTATCGGTATCGGCGGTCAAAGAATTTCGCCTCTTCTCTCATGACGTGAGACAAGACTACCTCCAAAGTGAGGACTAACTGACACGGAAGGTATTTCACCTCCCAAAAAGGACAGACATGACGTATTTTGGTCTTGGTGAGGAGGACATACTCGAACTTCTTAAACCTATATATGGCATGACAGACGCTGGAGACTACTGCGGAGTTACAGTTGACCGTCATGTCAAGCATGACTTAGGCTTAGTTCCTCTACTTGGTGATCCCTCCTTGTATGTGAAACGCAACGAGGAAGACCTTGACGGACGGCTTGGAATGTACGTAGACGGCAGTTGCATTGGTGGAAACGATGATATGCAAGAGCTTACAAAACTTTCTCTTAAGGAGTTCGACTCAAAAGAACGACTTTGGGATAATTTTGAGTTCTTCGGAACCTCTATCAAAACCTATCCAGACGGCTCGTTCTCAGTTACACAGAAAGAGTATACAAAGAAGCTTAAGCCAATACCAATGGACGCATCATTTGCACGTTTTAGGTCTTACCGGTCCGTTTCGCTTGGGTTGGCTACACTCGTCCGGACGCTCTCTGTGCCATTAAAAAAGCCGCAAAAGTAACGGAGAAGACTTTCGGGACTGAAAAACTAAAAGCGTTTAATTGCACGGTTAAACATCTGAAGGGGACACATAGCAGGTGTTTAACTTTCTTCCCATTGAAAAAATACTCTCTTAACATGAGGGTTTACACTGATGCTTCTTTTGCCGGAAACGATGATCTTTCATCGCAACTCGGGTTCATAATTTTGCTATGTGATAGTTCAGATCGTGCTCACATACTAGAGTATTCAAGCAGAAAGTCGAAAAGAGTGGTCAGGTCAATTCTAGGAGGAGAGGTATACGCTTTTGCATCCGGTTTTGACCGCGCCTTTATTCTGAGACATGATTTGGAGACAATATTTAGAATGGAGTGTAGTATAATGACCGGCGCGAGCGCGCGGAGGTCATCGGACGGCCGTGTACGGTATACACGTCGGCGGTTGTGCCCACGTGTAGCGAGCGCGCGCGCATGCCGAGCGGTCGTAATCTGGCGTACGTGTACAGTAGTGCACGTGTCGTCCGAGCGGTAGTCTACGCGTGTTACGTGTGCGCGTTAGCACACGTGTCGTCCGTGCGGTAGTCTGTAAGCAACACGCGTGTACAGTAGTGCACACGAGTAGTAGCAGCGTCCGTGCGGTAATAGCAATTATGGCGCTACCTTTTTAATTGTGTACAGTACCTGGCACGCACTAGGTGGCAGGACCTGTACTACTGTACTGGGACAGATGTCCGAGGCGTCCCTCTGCGGGGTTAAGACCTGGCACCCGTCCCCACCAGTAAACGGGGGCAAGCTCGCCCCCGTCCCTTTCGCGCCTATATACGTCCGTTTCGGTTGTCTATCGCGCGCGCTGGCTTCTAACCCGTTACCGGTCGCTCCCGTTCATGCACCACGGGGCGACTGCGCGTAACCGGCCAGTGAGCCCCTCCCTTTTCGCGAGCTCGTCCGATCGGTTCAATTAGCGCGTCGCGTCCACGCCGCGTGCTCCCTCGCTATAGCCTCCGCCTCCCACCCAACCCAGGGCGGAGAGGAGTTATCCCACATTTTGGTACTCTTGTGGAGGGGATAACTCTAGAAGTTGAGCCGCACGCGTGGTCGCTCGATCGCGTGCAGAACCGTACGGACGGAAAAGGCTGAGAAATCACCGCGTCGATCGCGAAGCGTATTCGACGATGAACCGACCGGAAGAAGGGGGAGACTCCGCCTCCGGGCGTCTGAGCACCCGCAGTGGCAGTGGTGCACCGCGCCCTGGGTGGAAAACTCGGAAGCCCTGCTGCGACCGCCACCGCGACCGGGCCGCACGCGAGCGTCCGCATCGGATGTTACGCCGGCCGCGTCGGCAGGCACTGAGAATCGCGTCCAATGGATGGTCGACGCGATTCAGCCGCGCATCCAGGCCTGGGTCGAGGAGTTCCTCGCTACGGAACTCCCCCAGGTAGCGCGCGTATGCCTCGACCGAACGGTGCCCGCGCTCGTGGACGCGCACGTACGCAGCGCGATACCACCGCTTTTGGACGAACTTCTACCCGCTCAAGTCCAATGCGAGGTGGTGACCGCGCTCACCACTGTGGATGAAGAATCCCCGTCCCGTACGGCTCTAAAGGGAGCGATCAGCTCCGCCGTGGCCAATCGTCTGGCCACGACCTTTCCCGCCGAAGCAGGAGTCGACGCGCACGCGCAGCGCGACTCAACCGCTCCGGATTTTACGCTACCGCACGCTGACCCGATCGGCGCCGCACCCGGGATCGGTACAATGGCCCCTCACCCGGAGGGTAAGACCATTTACCTCCCACCAATTTATCGTGCTACAGGAGGGCCCACAGAAAATGGCCCTCCCGTACTCGCCGATACCGCTGGCCCCCGCGGGACAGAAAACCGCCTGGGGCGCTTCGCGACAGAAAAGCGACAGCCGTATCGGTCGAGCAGAAGAAGCGCACCCGGCGCTCAAGGCTACACCTCGGAGGGTACAGAAAACCCCTCCGAGGAAGAAGACACAAGACGTCGCCACAGGGCGACGCGCAAGAACCGCGACGGACGCTACGCGGGATATCGCGATGCCGGAGGGGTCGGTTACCCCTCCGATGATACCCGCGAAGGACGCTATACGCGATACCGCGATGCCGGAGGAGGTGGATACCCCTCCGATGACGGGGACACCGAGTCGGACGGATCGCGCAGAAGCGACCGCAGAGGTCGTAATGCGCGCGACCGACGTCGGTTCCGGCGAGAAGACTCCGACCTGGACGGCTACAGTAGCCCCGGCGGAGAAGGAGACCGCCATCGCAGGGGCAGAGACCGCCGGTCTGCCCCGAGGCGGGATCCGAAACGGTTGCCGGTGATCAGGCCGCTGAACGACCTGTTCACCAAGGCCATCGACTACCGCACGTATCGGCTGGAAAATCGCAGCGCGCGCTACGACGCGAGTACCGCGCGGCGAGTTAACCGTTATCGGAAGAAGTTGGACGTCCAGCTGAAAACCCACACGTTCGGTGGTCAAGATCCAATCGCGGTGCTAGGGTTTCTCGCGCGCTTCAAGATGGCCTGCGACCACAATGGGGTCAGCGAAGGCGCGGCTGTATGGTGTTTCCAGTTCTATTTGACTGGGCAGGCTCACGCTTTGCTCCAGTCCAGGCTACACAGGAACACCATGGCGGTCGATGCGGAGCAGCGCGATATACTCGAAACCTACGCGGAAGTTGTTAACTTTTTATTACGCACGTACGCGACGGACGAAGTTATTTCCGAAGCGGTCGGTGATGTCACCTCCTTCCGTCAGAGCACTAATATGACGGAGGAGGTGTACAGTAACCAGTTGTGGGACAAGGCGTTGCGCTGCGGAACCGTATTTTCGGACAGACGCTTGAAGGCCCTTTTCGTTGAGGGACTTCTGCCAGCGACGTGCGCGCAGGTGCGGAATTATCTCGCGACGCATCCGGGCATGGACTACCAAGCGGTGGCACGCTACGCGCAAGCGATAGGCGAGACGCACGGCTCGGCTCGAAGACAGGCGACCTCGCTCGCGTCGCCTCAAGCACCGTCCGATTCGGTGAGAAGGTTCACGCGCAACGCGCGGACAAGGCCCGTGCTGTCAGTAGAGTCCCTGTCTGGACTCCCGACAGCGTGCGGAACCGAAACGGAGGAGATACCGGCGGTGACGGACCAGTCGGCGACGCCGTGCTCGCTTAGCTCGCCGCCGACTAGCTACCATCCGTCACTTGCCTCGTCCCCAGCGGGCGCACCGATGGCGCCCGCCCAACAAGGTGACGCGCGCGCACATCCGTACGGAAGGCCAGTACAGAACCAGCGGGTCCGGTTCTTCAACCAAGGATTACCCGGACCCCCGCCGTGTCGGTTCTGTCTGGACCTGACCCACCGACAGGAGCAATTTCCTGTGGTGGCGGATAGCGCGCTGCGTTCGAAGCTTTTGCAGGCCCGCAAGGCCAATTATCAAAAGCTTCGGATCCGTCAAGGTCTCCGCCAAGGTTCGCCGTTCGAGCGCCAACCGCCGACCGCGTGGCGAAATTAGCGTGCGCAGGCTCCCACGGGCATCAACGTGGTCGAGCCGCGCGAGACCGTCCAATCAGAAGAACCCGCGCTACCGCTGACGGACGAGGGGACCGAGGACCTTGGGTTGACGGGGGAAGCCAGGGAGGACGCGTAGAGGCGTCGACGATCCTCCCCGTGCCAAGCCTCAATAAACAAGGCACCCCGTCGACCGCTTCGGTACGCGCGCAATCGCAGAGCCGAACGGACGAAGCGGCAATTTGCTTCTTCAAGAAGCAAAATTGTAAGGTCACCGCAACGGTCGGACAACGACGCGCGATGATGCACCCCATCACGCCGGTTCCAGATTCGGGCGCCGGCCCGAATCTAATCCACCTACGCTGTGTGGCAGAACCATGGCGCGCTGCCATCCAGTCCGCGCGGAGCCTGCCGCTCATCGACGCTTCGAATAGGTCGATGAAGGCCCTCGTCGAGCTCAAGCTGTACGTCCGGATTGGTGAGTTCGTCGCGCGCGTACCGTTCTTGGTTGTCACCAACCTTGCAGTGGACTGTATCCTCGGAACCACGTTCCTGGATCGCCACGTGAAGGCGATCCTGCCACCGCAGAGGAAAGTGCTGTTCAATCATGCGCCGTCCGTAGCGCTGACGGGAGTCACACCCTCGAGGCACGACCGCAAGATGGCCTCGAGGGGACCATCGCAGCAGCTCCCGCAGGAGGAAAATTCGTCCGACCGGAACCGCGCGCAGTTCCCGACGAACGTACCGTCACGGAAAATTCGCGTGGTCAAGGGGGTCACGATACCCCCGATGACCCAAGCGATGGTACGCGTCGCAACACCGGTTGGGGGGCTTTGCTTCCTGCAAAACCACCCCAAAACGGCGCATAAGAATTTATGCCTGATGGCCCAGGGGGTCATGGACCTCCTCCCGGGCGAGCAGTTTACGGTGCTCGTTAGCAACTTCGGAAACCGCGCGGCCCATGTCCCCAAGCATACCGTTGTTGGTCTCGCGTTGCCATCCCCCACACACATCCTGACACTTGGCGTGCCGGTCCCCGGAGAGGCCGACGCTAAGGAAGGGGGAGGGAACAAAAATAATTCCTCGACCGCTACGGAGGAACAGGCGCGACGCGAACAACCAGTTACGGACGATGGCAGAAGACAATCCTCCACCGCTACGGAAGGATACACGCGTCGCAAAGAATCCGCTACGGACGAAGGCAGGATTAATTCCCCACCCGCGGGGGAATGCGCGCGACGAGAAGGACCCGTTACGGACGATGGCAGAATTATATCCACCACCGCTACGGGAGGAGGCGCGCGACGCGAAGAACCGGAAACGGACGACGCCCACAGTGGCAATCCCGCTAACGCGGATGAGCGGACCGATACGGACGCGGAGAAGACCCGCTCGTGGGAAGAAGACGTCCATATTGGTGCAGAAGACAGTACCGTCCGGTCGGAAATTATGGACATGCTGTCCGAGTTCAAGGACATATGGTCCGGGCACTTGGGTAAGATCGATGCTACGAAGCATCGCATCGAGCTGAAGCCCGGTGCGAAGCCGATCTACCAAGCACCCTACCGAGCCGGACCCATCGCGCGCGAGAAGGAGAAGAAGGAAATCGACCGCATGCTGCGCGCGGGAGTCATCGAACCGACATCGGCCGAGTGGGCGAGCCCCGTGGTCTTCGTCCCTAAAAAGGACGGGACCATGCGGTTCTGCGTGGACTATCGCAAGCTAAACGCCGTTACGGTTCGCGACTCCTACCTACTACCGCGCATGGACGAATGTATCGACTCGCTCGGCGATGCCACTGTCTTTACCACGCTAGACTGTAATAGCGGGTATTGGCAGGTGGAGATCGCCGAGGAGGACCGCGATAAAACAACGTTCGCGTCGCATTCGGGGCTCTACCGCTTTCTACGCATGCCGTTCGGTCTCAAAAACGCGCCCGCGACATTTCAACGAGCGGTCGACATCATCCTGTCCCGCGTGAAATGGGAGACCGCGTTGGTCTACCTCGATGACGTCATCGTCTACTCGCGAACCGTTACGGAACATATGGCACACGTGCGCGAGGTACTACGGCTTCTACATACCGCGGCGGTGTCGCTAAAATTGGCAAAGTGCGCGTTTTTCGACACCTCCGTAACCTATCTCGGGCACGTCATTCATCCGGGACGGTTGGAGGTGGAGCGACGCGACGTCATCGCGATCGAGCGCGCGCGCCTACGAACCAAACGGAACTGCGATCCTTTCTCGGGATGTGCAACGTTTACCGACGGTTTGTGCAAGGATTCGCGAAGATCGCCGCGCCGCTGAATAAGAAGACCGGCAAGAATCAGCCCTACGAGTTCGAGATCTTATCCGATGCGGAACACGCGGCGTTTGAGGAATTGAAGCGGCGTCTCGTGTCGCCGCCAATCCTCGCGCTGCCCCGCTACGGACGGAAATATACGCTGGACACCGACGCGTGCGGACACCAAGTGGGTTGCGCTCTTCTACAGGAGCAACCCGATGGAGGTACCCGACCGATCGGATATTGGAGCCGCGCGTTGACCGATGCCGAGCGCAATTATACGACTACCGAAAAGGAATGCTTGGCCGTAGTGTGGAGCATCCTCACCCTACGGCCGTACCTATACGGAAGCGCGTTCAACCCCCGCACGGATCACGAGGCCCTACGCTGGGTCCTCAATTTAGCGGACAGTTCCGGTCGGCTCGCTCGCTGCCGCCTGCGCTTGGCGGAGTACGCCTACGAGGTACAGTACCGCCCAGGCGTCAAGCACCAACTCGCGGACGGCGTATCGCGCTTACGTACCGATGGAGGAGACACCGAACCGGTTGATGATGAGGTCCCGTGCTTCGCGGTCCAGTACGATGAGGGCAGCGAGGCCCTCCTGGACAATGTGCACTGGGACCCGCCGCAAGATCGTCCGGACGGTTGTCACGCGCTCGCGATAACTCCGGAGGAACGCGACGCTGCGTCCATCTCGGTGGAGGAATTTCTACGCGAACAAGCTGAGGGCGTCTTCTGCCGCTTCGCCGCGGAAACCGTCGGGACGCCGAACTCGAAGTTCGACATCGACCGTTATGGATTTTTCGTGAGGACGTCCCCGCTGGACAGGACCCTGCAGCGCGTGGTACCGACTCGGTTGCGCCCCCGGGTACTGTACCTGGCACACTATCCGAGGTTGGCAGGTCACCCGGGAGCGACGCGTATGTACTACACCCTTCGCAGGGAGTACTACTGACCACACATGGCCAGCGACGCGTTTTTGAGCGTACGGATTTGCACCTCGTGTGCTGCGACCCGCGGGGCGCTTGTCAAGAACCAAAAGGATCTCAAGCTGTTCCCCGCGGCGGGCCCCTTGGAGTTTGTTGCGATGGACCTCCTGGGTCCCCTGCCGAAGACCGCGCACGGAAACCAACACGTGTTGGTAATTACCGACCGGTTCGCCAAGCTAACGCGCAGTATCCCGCTCCGGACCACAACCGCTTCGGTCGTCGCAAACGCGTTTTTGGACAACTGGGTCTACGTTTACGGAGCGCCGCGCTACGTACTAACCGACAATGGCCCTCAGTTCGCTGCGAAATTCTTCGACGCGGTATGCGCCCTCCTGGGGGTGCGGCATTATCTCACGACGGCCTACCACCCCCAGTCGAATGGGCAGACCGAACGGTTCAATGGCACGCTGGTGCAACGCCTCCGGCACTACGTGGAGAAGCACCAGCGCGATTGGGACGACTACGTGCAGCCGCTGACCTTCGCGTACAATACGCAGGTCCACCGGTCGACGGAGACGACTCCGTTCGACCTGGTGTTAACGCGGCCACCGTCCGGTTTAATCCTCCCCGGTACTGTGCCGCAGGACGCGGGGACCCATCGAGAGGACTCGCGGACCCCGGTGCAGTACAAGCGCGCTACGCTGCGCAAGCTTCGCGACGCTCTCGACCGCGCGCGGACGAAATTAACCGCATCGCAAAAGCGGTACAAGGACGATTTTGACAAGAAGGTCCGCTTCCGTCCGGTCGTTGTGGCGGGCGATTTTGTCCACGTTGATCGCCCGCCCCGCCCGTTGACAAGCGTCGAGCGACGCACGCGTGCGCAAGGTACGACCGGAACAGACGAGCTCTCTGTCAAACTTCTACCAAAGACAGAGGGGCCGTTTCGCGTGCGCTCCGCTACGGACACCACGGTCCTCATCGAGCAGGACGGTGTGGAGAACCGCGTGAGCATCGACCGCGTCACGAAGATGCCGCGCGGGCCGGGGGATACTGTCACCTCGGCCATTCCATCCGCATCGGACGCACAAGCCGAAACGCCCCGCGCGGAATACGTCGTTGACCGCATCGTCGGACACCGTATGACCCGCGGCGGCATCGAGTACAAGGTTCGCTGGTACGAGTACGCCTCTTCCGACGATATCTACGACCCCTCCGAGGGGCTCCCGCAACCTTTCATCGACCGATATTGGCGTACGCGCCAAGGACGGACAGGCGCGCTCGTGTAGCGCTTCTTCCGGCCTCGCATGGCCGAACCGTCAGGACGACCTCGCTCGCGCACGTCGCGAACTGCTGCCCGCGCGCGCCAAAAGGAAAAGGCAAGGAACACCGCTAATCGGCTCTGTTTACTGTGGGCGAAGCCCCTAATGGGCTACGCAAAAGGGGGCGACCAACGGGTCGGGGCTCAAGAACGACGCGTGCGCTTAGCCGGTGGAGCCGCCGCGGCATCTTCGGGCGCGGGGCGCGAGGCCCCGACCGTAGCGGCAGGCATCGGCGGCGCCGCGAGACGTTGGCTGACGACCGCGAGGATGTCCTTCACGCTGCGGAGCTTCTCGTGATGCTCGACGCGCTCACGCTCCGCCGCGGTGGAGGCCTCTCGGAGTGCGGCGACGGTCGTCTCCAACTGCTTGACTTGGTGCATCCACTTGCGCGCCTGCAGCAGCGCCTGCTCAACCGACGAAGGAACTGTTGCCCCCTCGACGGAGCAAGCGTACTGCAGGGCAGTGACCGCGGCCTCCTCACGGAGGCGCTCCGGGGAAGACCGGCCGGACGGTTGCGGAGCGGACGGAGGCGGCATCGGAACGGGACGATGATCGCCTTCGTTACCGGTCACCACGCTGATGTGTGGGGGGCTTGAGGTGGGGGCCGAAATTCCCACGACACCGGGGGGTTCTCTTAACCCCTTCGGTGAGTCGCTCTGGATCGAGGCCACGCGAGCGGATCCGCCGCGGGCCGGTACCGCGGTCTCGACGACACTTCTCACCGCACCGGTTCCCGCATCGCGGGGCGGCGCGACATCGGCATCGGCAAGCAAGCCGCCCGTGTCACCCGCGTCGACTGTGTCGACTGCGCCGTCCACGTCGACCGCGACGGTCGCGTCCGCTGGACCGGGGGCCGCGCTGCCACCATTGGCACTGGTCTCGGCCCCGGCCCCGGAGGGCATCGGTAGGGTACACCGCTGGTTCCAGCTGAACCACACGAAGTCCGGCCGGCCGCTCCAATCCATACCCTCGGTGAAGGCCAACAGCTGCGTCGCGTACGTCGCGTCAAACGCCGTACCCTCGAGGATCTCCGCGATACCGACCGAGCGGATTAAATCGATGAGCCCCGCCGAGAGGCGGAAGAGCAGGCCGCGCTCACCGAACGGTTCCTCGCGCCGCGCGATCAGCCGCGGGTCGGGACACTTCGTGAAGAACGGCAGTCCCTCGCGAGCGGCGTGTAAGAAGCACAGGAAGGCCAAGACCGCCCATTCGGAAAGCATGATCGCGTGCACCAAGACGCGCATTGGCTCCGTTTCCGCGGATTCCGATCGGCCGAGCGGCAACCAATGCGCCGCCACGTACGCCGTGACGCTCGGCGTCGGTACGCACAGGTATTCCGGCGCCTCGAACGTCGACCAGTTCGGCGGGAGCGCGGGGTACAGGCCGCGCCGCGCGGCGCTGGGCACCGAGAAAAACTCGGTGCTGTGCCACATGTGGAAGAAATCGTCTACCCGGCGCCAGCGCAGCCGACTCTCGCGCGCTGCGTCCTCACCCCACCGCGCTCGGTTCGCAACGCTGTACCAGCTGTCGAAAGGCCGCGGAAAGGCCACCAAGCGGACGTCGGGCGCGAGGCCCTCGTAGCGGCGATACCGACCGAAGAGGTTCAGCAGCGAGACGTGGTACTTTTCCTCGCCCTCGCAGCGGACATAGAGCAAGTCACTACCCGTCGCGGCCGGCGTCCGACACGGAGCGTGACGCCATCGCGCCTTCCACGCGCCGGCGCGGTTCTCTTACGCCACGGCACCGCGTCCGGACGGAGTCTTGATAGCGCGCACCATCGGAATGGCCGCGAACCTCACCGCGTCCAGCAAGTTCCGCTGAACATACTTCTCGACCGTAAGCGGAGGCTTGCGGCCCGCGACGCGTCGGCGTGCGCGCCGGCGGCGGTGGTCCATCGAGGACCCGGGCCACAGCGACCGTACGGAGCCGACGCCGCTGCGCAGCCAGGCCGCGGTACTCGGGGCGGTGAATACCCGCCCCAGCGACGTTGTCGCCCCCCGTCCGGCCGGTGCAAGCGTTACGCTACTCGACGGCGCCGGCGCCGCGTACGGCGCCTCGGAAGCGGCCCCTGTGAGCGCCGTGCCCGCAGCGAGCAGCGGCGACATGGGAGGCGGCGGCAGCTCCACGGGGAGCCCCGGGTCCGCCACGACCGTTCTTGGAGCCACGCTCGCGAGGGGCAGCGGCGAGGACTGTGTTGCTTGGGCGCCCAGCGGTGGCGAACCGACCGGTACGGGCGAATCAATTGGCGCTTGCGCGGGCCCCGCCACGCCAGTGGACAGTTGCAGGCCGTCGCGAAGGCGTCGCCGCGGTTGGAAGGTGGGACCGACCGGCGCCGCTGCCGGAGCCCGAGGCGGGCTCAACGGCTGTCTGTACGCGCGCACAGTAGAAGTGTCGCGATGACCGTCCATGGGTTGGTTGAAGAGCCGCTGTAGGGGGATGTCGTCGTTGCTGTCGGAGGAGGTTTCTGAGTTCGCAGGGGAGTGTTGGGGAAGAATTGGGGGGTCAGTGTGGATCGCGTGGGGAGAATCGGAAGACGCGCTCTCCGAATCGGATGAACCCGCGGCGTTATATATCGCCAGCTCGCTGACGAGCCAGGGGCCATGATCGTCCGCACGGAGGGGCTTCTGTTCCCGCATCGTGCGCGATAGAAGGAAACGTCCGGAACGGACCCGCGCGGTCGAGTAGAGAGTCGCTACGGGGACGTAGCGAAAGCTAAGGGGAGAGGTCTGTAGTATAATGACCGGCGCGAGCGCGCGGAGGTCATCGGACGGCCGTGTACGGTATACACGTGGGCGGTTGTGCCCACGTGTAGCGAGCGCGCGCGCATGCCGAGCGGTCGTAATCTGGCGTACGTGTACAGTAGTGCACGTGTCGTCCGAGCGGTAGTCTACGCGTGTTACGTGTGCGCGTTAGCACACGTGTCGTCCGTGCGGTAGTCTGTAAGCAACACGCGTGTACAGTAGTGCACACGAGTAGTAGCAGCGTCCGTGCGGTAATAGCAATTATGGCGCTACCTTTTTAATTGTGTACAGTACCTGGCACGCACTAGGTGGCAGGACCTGTACTACTGTACTGGGACAGATGTCCGAGGCGTCCCTCTGCGGGGTTAAGACCTGGCACCCGTCCCCACCAGTAAACGGGGGCAAGCTCGCCCCCGTCCCTTTCGCGCCTATATACGTCCGTTTCGGTTGTCTATCGCGCGCGCTGGCTTCTAACCCGTTACCGGTCGCTCCCGTTCATGCACCACGGGGCGACTGCGCGTAACCGGCCAGTGAGCCCCTCCCTTTTCGCGAGCTCGTCCGATCAGTTCAATTAGCGCGTCGCGTCCACGCCGCGTGCTCCCTCGCTATAGCCTCCGCCTCTCACCCAACCCAGGGCGGAGAGGAGTTATCCCACATGGAGATCCTACGTCACATGCTGATCGACTCACTTCAGATGTTTGATGTGATTACCAAAAGGTTCGTCAACGACTGAGAAAAGGCTCATGATAGACACAGCGTCAGCTAGGGGATGCTATAACCGACAAGAAATCTCGCACGTAGGCCTTGTTTCGTCGGAACACTATATGGCAGACGGTCTTACAAAGGAAACCGCCCAATAATGCCCTTGAGAACGTGATGAATAGCAATCCGGTGAAGAAATGGATTCATCGTACACAACTAAGTTCTGCCATCGTAAAAGGGGCAGTGTGAAAAAATGTCTGATATGGAGGCGCATCCATTTCTCTAATTGCTGGATGCGTCAGAACTTGTCTTTCTTTATGATATTGTAAGGGTTAAGTAATATATAAGTAGGGCTCGCGCTGCGGACTGTAGGTTCGTACCGGGCGAGAGGTTTGTGTCAAACCGCAGAGCCTACCTGCGAAAACTGTCCGACTGCACGGACTTCGCACTGGCTCGGACGGTCGGTCGTAGACTTGTCCATTGACACTTTAATAAAATCTCTTTTTCTAATTCTTTAAAGGAATTCCTCACGAAATCCCACAAAGGCCATCTGCTTTCTATGATCTGTGAGAGTAAGACGCCTAGCCGTCGTCGACTCAAGGAGACGACGGCTGGACCTTTTAGTCAAGTCTGTCACATAGCATTACAGGGCCACTGTGTAAGCACAGTGGTCTCTATTCCTGATGGCAGGGCAGCCGGCTCAACAAGCGCGTGATATGTGGATTACCGCCATTGCAAATCGGCAACTTCCTGATGACACGCCTCGTGCAATGGTGGTGGGGAGCAAGCCATCAGCGCATGTTGAGTCGGTCGCGAAGGTTCGTAAACAGCTGTTTCCTCAGCGGTTTTGTCATGATGTCTGCCAGCATATGTCGCGTTGGTACGTGCAGAAGAGTGATGTGATTTTGTTTGATATGTTCTCTCAGATAGTGATGCTTGATGTCTATGAATTTGCGGCGTTTTGTAGAAGCGGTCTTCTGAGCGACCTTGATGGCAGAGAGGTTGTCCATATAGACGGGTACATGTCCCTGTGGCTGGCCAAAAAAGTGAAACAGCCTGCGAAACCATTGTGTATACTGTACGGCGGAAGATCCGGATATATATTCCGCCTCGCAAGTGGACAGGGCCTGGACTTTCTGCTTTTGAGAACCCCATGCTACTGGCGTGTTGTTGTAGAATTGAATTTCGCCGGATATCGACTTGCGGTTCTTCGTATGACCAGCGCAGTCCGCATCAGCGTACGTCTTGAAATGATGACGGTTTTCTTGTTTCACAGGACTGTACACGAGGCCTAGATTCCGAGTACTTTGGATGTAGCGTAGCAAGTTTTTTAAAATGTTCCAATGTCGTTGCGTCGGATCGTGGGCTGCGCAGCTGAGGCGATTGACCGCGAACGTGAGGTCCGGTCTTGTGCAGTGGGTGAGATACCGAAGCTCCCCCAACACTTCTTGGTACTTTCCTTTCTGTTTTGGGATGTGCTTGTCCTCCTCACAAGGCCCGTGATACTGCGCTCCATCCACGTGTGGCGAATTGCGGCTGTTACATTCTGTCATGCGCATCATAGATAGAGCCTTTGCCGCATAATTTGGCTGGGATATCTTGATGCCGCCGTCTGTCTGTTTTTCAATTGTCCATCCGAGGTATGAGGACGGGAATCCCAAGCGTTTGACGTTGCCAGGATATTTGACCGCGAGGGCGGTGGCTAGCCAATCTAAGAGGTGGCGTGAGGTGGCGGCGACGAGGAAGTCATCTATGGTGAGTGCTATGATGATGTATTCATTGGCGGTGTGTTGGAAGCGAAAGAGGCAAGGGTCGTCTTGAGACTGCGAGAAGCCAATTAGATCCAGCCACTCCACTGCACCGCGAAGGTAGTAGAATCCACCTGATGGGGTTCCGTATATATTCTTGATAAGGATCCCAGCTTTGGAGTAGAAAGTGTGTTCCTCACCGACATAATTAGCCAGGTTAAATTCGTCTGTGAGGAGGATTTCGAGATCTCTTTGACGGAGGACAAGCTTGAGTGCACATCTCCAAGCGTGGAATGTGTGTTGGTTGAGGCGCGGTATTGTTTCTGTGAATTTCCACGCAGGGGCAAGAAGTCCAATAAGGGCTTCCAGGGTGTTGCCGGATTGGGTCTGGCTTGGTTGTTGTCCGGGCTGGATGTTCGACATGGTTTGAATTGCAGACTGTAGCGTTTGAGTTTGTGTGACTTGTCGCCAAAGGTCTCCCCAGATATCTGTTGTGTCCCGATAGTGCCGGCGTTTCGTGCGAGGGCTCAAGTCCTTGAACTGGACAGGATGGTGAATTGTTGGTTCGTGTTCGTGAAAGAGGATCACGCCAAGGTTTGTGTGGGATTAGGGCACGGGGGAAAAAAGGGGGAAAAGAGGCGGAGCGAAGCTCGAACGCGATGATGATGGTGATGATGTGGAGCGAGGCTCAAACGCGATGATTATGCGGAGCTAAGCTCGGACGCGGGCGTGAGAAGCAATAAGGCTTGTTTGACTAGCAGTGGAATGGGTGAGGGTCCATAACCTATGATCTGTGAGAGTAAGACGCCTAGCCGTCGTCGACTCAAGGAGACGACGGCTGGACCTTTTAGTCAAGTCTGTCACATAGCATTACAGGGCCACTGTGTAAGCACAGCGGTCTCTATTCCTGATGACACTTTCTAATGGAAAACCCTACTGAATCGGACGATTTTAAATTTATTTATAGCCTGCCATCTCAGTTCTGTTCAACTTTAGTGGACCCGTACTTGTACTTCCACCGAGCGTATCCATATCGAGAGGGTTCACTGTAAAACGATGCCACATCGCAAATTCAGTCTCTTCGATTTATCCTTAAAATCAATAAGTCAGTCCCACTTCTTCGCAGAATTCGCTCACGTGTAAAAGCTCAAATATACTGTAAACAATTTTGCGATACAGTACAGTAATGGGTCAATGCAGGGCTGGACACGTGTACGATATTACAATGTGATGGCGCCGGCGGGATTGATCCCCCTTTCAGACGCGCACCGCTACTCGTTCCTCAAGTTCGCGCGCATCCCTTCGCGCGGTATAAAACTTGAGGAAAGCTACCATGGTCACACAACTTGATGCTGCAGAGCGCCGAAAGCGCAAATCAAGCAAGTCGAGAGATGGCCCCAAGCGGAAGCAGAAACGGAGGAGACCTACGGACGACGAACCTCAACAGGTGGACCAACGCCTTCTGGAACTTTTGACCGGCAAGAATGAAGAGGAGGATTTGAAAAAGATTGATTCGGAAAACTCCTCCGAGAGCGAGGAAGAGGAAAGCGGTTCATCGAGCGGTGAAGATGAGGCCTCAGATGCGGACGAAAAGCCAGCGGAAGAGAATGAGACGGCTGCAGGGGCCGCGGCAGCATCCGGAGCGACAAACGACACCTGGCCGCGGCGAATTTCCGACGCTCATGCGAAGAAGGTGAACGTCACGGTGTTGCTCGAGCGTGCCAACCTAGAAACGGTGAAGCAGAGCGGGCGGTCGGGCGGGATGGTGCTGCTGAACTGCGAGGATCACCGGCATGTGCTGAAGAAGTCGGGGCGCGACGCAAACGACGCGCGCCCGGACATCACGCACCAGTGCCTGCTGGCGCTGATGGACAGCCCGCTGAACAAGGCCGGGAGGCTCAAGGTGTACATCCGCACGGCGAAGAACGTGCTCATCGAGGTGCACCCGCAGACGAGGGTGCCGCGCACGATACGCCGCTTCTCGGGCTTGATGGCCGAACTGCTGGAGAAGTTTAAGGTGCGCGGCACCAGCGGGTCGACGCCGCTGCTCAAGGTTATTCGCAACCCGATCACGAGCCACTTGCCAGTCGGGACGAGGAAGGTTGTTTGCACGTATAACACGGATAATATTGTCGATATGAGGGAGCATGCGGCGAAAATGGCGGCGCTTGCGATTCCAGAGGGCTTAAACGTGGGGGAAGATGAGGAGGCGATCGAAGAGCAAGCGGAGGAGGTGAACGTGCTTTACGTGATCGGGGCGATGGCGCATGGCAAAGTTAGCGAGGATTGGGCCGATGATAATATATGTGTAAGTGAGTATCCGCTTTCCGCGGCGACGGTATGCTCCAGATTGACGTACACATATGAATGTCTCTTTGGGATTTTGTAATTGGCTAGAGCTGTTGAGCAAAAACGGCGGAGTATATAAAAAACACAGTCCATGACGGTGGGGATGGAAAAACGGGGGTTGATGCTACAGCATTCCAGATGCGGGCTTGCGTGGCTCAAACACGGTGATGGGATCACCCTCGGCAAATGCGGTAATCATTTCACCTGCGATTGCCATTCGCGGCGGTAAGGAGATGCCCTTGTCTCTGTTACCGCCCCGTGCAAACATCTCTTGGACGGCCGCCTTAGTGAACCAGCGGGCCTCTTGAACTTCATTGGCATCGATCTCAATGTGCTCAGTCAGGGCCTGAGCAATGCAACCCAGCATGAGCGAATATGGAAATGGCCATGGCTGCGAGCCGTAAAATCTGACGGGGCCAATCTTAACGCCTGATTCCTCCTCGACCTCCCTCCTAACCGAGTCCTCGACGCCCTCCCCATGTTCCATGAAGCCTGCTAGGCACGAGTACATCCCCTCCGGAAAGCGGTCCTGCCTCCCCAGCAAGATGCGATCCCCGAGGGGGTGTACGACGAGCATGATAGCGACGGGGTCCGTGCGCGGAAACCATACGCCCTTGCAATGGTCGTCGGTGCCGTCGTGCATCCCGCGCGCGGTAACTGCGGCGGGCTCTTCGTTGGTGAGGTTCCTGGAGCACTTGCGGCGCGAGCCGAAGTGATCGGGGAAGGTCGGGGCGCCGCACAAGCCGCAGAAGAGGTGGCGGAGGTGGAACTCGGAGAGGGCGCGCGCGTGGGCGGCGATGGCGGATTCGTGCGCCGGGAGGATGAGGGCCAGGTTGCGGAGGTTGCGGAATCGTGCGTTTGCGGCGCGGAGTAGCGGCGCGGAGTCGAAGTCGGCGGGGAGGGGGAGGGCGTAGTGTGGAGTGCCGTTGTGCAGGCCGAGGAGGGAGATGGGCGGGGTCTTGGGGTTGGGCGTCGGGAGGTAGGGTTGGAGCAGGGAGTGCGGGAAGAGGATGGTGGAAACGGTGGTGGCGGTGGCGGCGGTGTGAAGGATATCCAGGGTGGGCGAGAGAACTAGGTAGAGGGGT
>NW_005179384.1:21462-24398 GCF_000350225.1 Chondrus crispus | reverse complement strand
GTGGGTGGGTGAGAGGCGGGGACAGTGGAGAGGAAGGCGAGGGAACGGACATGGGAATAAGTATGTGGAACCATGGGCATCGTAATGATGGGGGCGGGGGCGGGGATGCGGACGGTGCGCCCGGGAGAGATTAAGTTTGAGGAGGAGGGATGCAGCGTGGGTGCGGGCCAATAGCGTGGGCGGTCTTGGCGATGACAGCGGGGTGCGGATGGAGGAGGTCTGCTGTACTGTGTGCGGTGGGCTACGCGAGTCCACGCCTCGTGTGCGGCGCGCCGGGTGAAATAGCGCGCGCACAGGTCATCTAATCTCGGCATTAGGGCGAGAGCGACAGGATTCGTGGATAGTGCGAGACAGTTGCGAACCCTCTATGGCCAGCGCCCCGCGTGTGCCGTGGCGCCAAGGTGCGACGTTACGCCTCCTTGCAATGCCCGCACGCCGCCTCATATTTTGCACGTATGGCATCCCCCGTTCGGGCACTGCCGAGCGCCTTTTTGGGCGCACCGCCTTATAAAGGACTGGCAGTTCTCCGCAGACGCGCCCTGTAATGCCTCACGCCTCCTGGTCCCACACACCTCCCAGGAGGCGTGTGGGGAGTCCCCACACGGCAATCGCCAGTTGGTCCCCAGTGGGGACCGTGTGCCTACGGTGTGGGTCTGCCTAGACGTGTACGTGACTGTGGTATTTCACAGAAATACGCGGCTGAGGTAAGAAAAATAAAGATAATTTAATGTTGGTCAACCCTTCGACCGAGTTGAGGTCTCGCAATTGTGGGAGCTCGTGTGATCGAGCCACTTCGCCAGCGGGACGTTGAACACTACGCAGTCTAAATTATCTCCTTCCTCCTCTCCCGCTGTTCGAGGGAGGGCCTTGAACATACCGTAAGGGCAGAGAAAAACAGGCAAGTACATCAACCTTATAGTAATGCACTCAAGTGCATACGAAGGTTGCTAATTTCTACAACTGAATATCCTGCTGTCGTCGCGTAGAGCATACGGTATTAGTGGTTCTCGCACCGTGCGAGACGATCGATGTCCTTGCGTGTTCTTGGGGATGTGTGGGAGGGGTGGTTGCGGGAGGGCGACTAGAAATGGGTCTACATTTCACATTTCAGTAGATATGCGGATGTTGCCACCGACGTACCTGCGACACGCAAGTCTACTCAGGGGGTTTAACCCCGCGGCGGGCGTGAGTGGTTCTGGAGATGGGATGGCAAGGGCGTATGGCGGCGGCTACATTTGACTACACGTAGCTTGCGAATGGCAGCCTTTGCTGGATGGGGGCCTTCGACGTCCGCACTGAGCGTTCTCGCTTGGGCAGGGCAGGGCAGGGCAGGGCAGGGCAGGGCAGAGCAGAAAGTAAAAGCCCACTCGGCGTGTGGGGTGTGTCCCTGGAATTGGAGAAAATTTGGGCAAGCAAACACTGCCAGCGAGAGAGAGAGACCTGCAGCAGCAAGAAAAAAAACCCTACCCTTCGAAAGGTACTGTAGGTACGGTACCCTTGGTACCTTTCGAAAGGGTACAGTAGCCCTCTGCTGGCGTCGGGCGGCGATCGGACCGGCGGCATCCGATCCCGAAAAATCTGCGTGTAGAAAGAATCCACGTGGCGTTGACACACAGGAGGCCACTACGACTTGGCGATTGTTGTGACGCTCCCGGGCAGATTGCAATTGCGCCCAGATATTACTGCTGCTACTGTAAAAGCGCCTATTGCTCGTACCAATACTGTATGAGCAGAACGGCTGCACCCTCACGCCCCTCGCATGTCGGCAAAATCATATCTCCCTTTTAGTCGGCAAAATCGTATCTCCCTTTTAGGCGCCGGTTCGAACAATGAATGTCAAAAGCTCCAAAGTTCGCAGGTAACGCCAATTATCGTCCAAGTGTTCATCAGTATCGACTCGATACTATCGAGAGAGGCAGTGACCCTCGTCCGCACGATCCCAAAGGCCCAAAGGCACACTGTGCTGCTATTCCAGATGGCCGAGTCTACCGCCCGCTCACTGCATTCGCCGGAGCTCGAGATGATGTTAACTGTCAACAGTTGCCGTGGATGCCTGTTTGATCAAAACTTTCTGTTAAATATCACTGCGTGCAGTGCTGATCACACTAATTTAGACTAGTTTTCACAGCGGCACTATGCAAGATGTGGCCCAACTGCAGCCCCATACAATGTGCTCTCGCACGACGTGGGTCACACTACCTGTGGACAAGTGCCAAGTGTCTCCACCTTGCAAAAGAAGGGCACACAACACATGGTTAGAAGGGCATGCCAATGGCCGTTGCGCAAGGAACAGGAATAAACGCCGCCGAGATACGTATTGTGAAATAATCTGCCTTCAGATATGATGCGTCACAAGATCGCATGATCCGCCTCCTGGCAGTATGGAGCAACCGGTGCTGCGCCGCGCATACCCCACCACCGTTAAAACGGAACTGAAACGTCGCCTGCTCCCGTTTCCATGGCGGCGAATCCACCCCTGATTGATATTTCTCCCCCGGATCGCCTGGTGCCCCCCTTTGCCACGGACACGCGTCCCCGCCGACCGTTTGTTTGGCTCTCCGCTCTCGCTCGCCAGAACTCCCGCATCGTGTGGCCCTCCCATCTCTCTCAAGCCCTCCCATCTCTCTCAATCCTCCAATCTGCGGAATCTTGTCCGAGATACCGCTCCCACTCTCCAAAACCCCCGAAACTAGCACCTACGCCCTCATTTTCGTTTTCCGCCGCTCCACGTCCACATTCGCACATGCACGCCCCATTTCCGATCGACATAAAACCCAAATCCTCTCACGGTCCGACCAGCCTTGTTAGGCCTTCGGTTCTGTTAGCGATTACTCCCGTTCTCCTCGTTTGACAACACTTCCCTTCCCCTCCCCCCTCCCCCCTCCCCCCCCACCTACCCCCGGTTCCCCCCGACACCGGCTCCTTATCCGCCGACG
>NW_005179384.1:0-21386 GCF_000350225.1 Chondrus crispus | reverse complement strand
CGACGGGACACCGGACCAGCTTGTCCCCAGCGACACCGCCACCTCCACCGCCAAGGCGAACCCCGCGTCAAAGAAGCCGACCCGCAAGAAGTACGTCCTCACCAAGCGCCGCCAATACTGGACCGAAGAAGAGCACGCGCGCTTCCTGGACGCCCTGGCCAAGCATGGCCGCGAATGGAAATCCATCGAGCGCATCGTCGGCTCCAAGACCGCTGTCCAGATTCGCTCACATGCTCAGAAGTACTTCCTCCGCCTCGAGCGACAAGGACACTGCCTCCCGCACTCAGCCTCCTCCGGCCCTCCGTCCCAGCCTTCTCAGCCTCAATTTTCCCAGCCCGTTTATTCGCACCCGGCCCCGCCCGCTGTCCCATCTCACACGTCTTACCAATCTGCCCCGCACCCGCATCCTTCGTCTCATTCTCACGCCTATCCCCCATCACACCCCGCTCAAGTCTATTCCCATCCGCACCATTCCGCTCCGTACCCAGCACCCCCGCATGTTATGCCCGCCTCAGACCCTTACTCTGTGCAACACCCATCTTCTTATCCTTACGCCTACTACATGCCCCAGCCCTCGACCGACTATTATTCCTCTTACCCCCCGGCCCCACAACACCCATGTCCTTGTGCTGAGTGCTTGCCCCAACACCCTTCAGTCTATTCTCCCTACTATGTCGCTCCTCACATCAACCACCCGCTGACCCATCCTCAGCCCCACCATCAGCCCCATCATCAGCCCTACCCCCGACATCATGTACAACAACACACACATCATCACTACTCCAGCTCTCAAATCACTGCTCAGCGTCCACAGTCACCCACCACTGCGCTTATCAATCACCAGTCTCCGGCTTACCCCAGTGTTCCAACAGCACCGCAGGTTCCCACCGCCTCGATCCCGGCCCCGACTTGCATGCCCCACGCCCCACGCACTCCTGCTTCGGCACCGGTGCCCGCTCCGACATCGCTCCGAATGCCGCCACAAGCTCAAGTTGGCGCCGCCTCCTCTACCCCTGCTTCTCCTCCGCGTCTACTGGGAAGGCTGCCATCCATTGTACCGCCACCCGCTACAGACGCCGCTCGTTCCAATGTCTCGCTCCTGCTGACGGCTGGCAAAGAACTGGAGGCTCGCAAAGCTTTGCCTATGCCTGCACTCCCACCGCTTATGGGCAAGGGGCCTACCATGGTTTCAAGTCCGATCTCTTCGCATGATGGAGGAATTTCGAAGAAGCGTGGTTTCAGTCATACCGCTCCTTCTCCGTCCTCGACCCACGATCAACTGGTCCCGCTTTACTGTGATGGCGCCCCGCCGAAGGTCCCAGAACCCACTGTCACCCTTAAAAAGCGCAGAGTTCAGGACGTGGAAGACGGGAATAATTCCTACAAAACCAGGAGAAAATCCCCGCCGCATTCGGGTAACACGGACAATTTGCCGAAGAAGAAGGGATGTTCCTGGGGACACAGCAACCCGGGTTCCCTTCACCACATCCTGTCCGACGAAAATTCGGACAGTCGAGTGCCGGTGATGCAATGACAGACCAGTCGGGTAGGCTGCTTTATTGATCTTTGTTTTCATGTGGGGGTCAACGCTCTTTGTGCCGTTTTACCGTACATCCTCACACGGGTCTTCTCATGTAATGCCATAAGATCTGCCGGTATATAGTAGTCATTTTACACGGAGTGATTACAACCTAGTCGTCAGGGGACGACCGACTGATGCACCTCCGTTCTGTAGAAGCTCTGCTTTTCGGCACGCAGGATGGATGTACCTTTTCGTGAACTCATTAAACGCTCTTCGCTTTAGATGCCTAAAGGGCCCTTCAAAGTGCCACTTAAGCTTAGATTTCCTTCATTTGTCGCCGCAGCCGTGTTGGGTGCAATCGCGACCGACAGACAAACCTGAAATGATCTTCCATTCCAACACAGATCAGTTTTTATTTTGCAGGAGCGTGACATCACTGCATTGTTTCCGGGGGTGCGTCCTGTTCCCTTGTTTAACAACACTCTCAAAAGCGAAGTGTCTCGATTGCCAATACTTGCCGGGCACGCTCGTACATTGGTGGCCACGATAAATTCCACATTCGCCTTCTTTCACGGGTGCTGCAAGAGATACTCGCTCGGCAACGTGGACACGATGCATCCCGCCGTGCGATCTCTCTACAAAGAGTTCTTGCACGCCGCAAAGGAGTATCCCGGCGGCATGGAAGTCGCAAGGAGAAAGCTGAAAGGGGCGTTCCTTGGAAGCGCAAAGGCTGACATCGCAAACCCACTCGTACTCGAGCAGCGCCTGGCGAGGGGGCGTTTTGTGCTGCGCGAGCTAGAGGCGTTGCGGCGATTACACAAGTACAGGTACGATGTGAGAGATTCGCAATCTCGACCTTTGGGCAACTGCGCCCCTGCTGAGGGTCATGTGGTCGATAACTCATCAGCGATGCAATCCCCTAGTTTTTGATTCGAGAGTATTAAGAGGCTTTGGGGCTAATGTCATGTTTTTTGCTTTTGTCTACAATACTACTACGCCGTTGTGAAGAGCGATGAAGAAGCGATACGATGCGGGACAATCAAAGAAGCCCAATATTTAGGTTGTTGCAATTTCGATGTCCACATTTTTGATGAATGGGGACGAGTCTATTTCTCTGCGAAGTAAGACTTCTCTTGTTTGGTCCGCGTGCGAGACCGCTTCATATTCCTTCAACCGGCCCCTGCAATAAATGCCGAACTGAAAGGGAATGAGAAGCCTTCTTGCCTGCGCACAGTGGACTTGCGTGCGAAGATCTTTAGTTATCAACGTAAACTGGAGACACTTCCTACATAGCTCAACTTCTAATCGGCGCGCGCCAGGGAACACTGGGGAAGCTTTCAATGATCCATGCAGACTCTTCGTTGCAATGCAGCAGTCGGTGGAGAACCAAAATGTGATGTCGGGTTTTAACAGTCATCGACACGTGTAATACGTGGCGATCCAGCCTGACTGTTAGATTTAAATAATAATTCGAAGCCCAGAAGCACAACAAGTGAGAAGCACCAGTGGTCCAGTGGTTAAGATCTCCGCCTCCCACGCGGAGGACCCGGATTCGATTTCCGGCTGGTGTACTCCGACAGGTGTTACTCGTGTAGAGCCCTCGAAGAACCAACTTTTTTTTTACAAAACAAGAGCGTCTCTTTTTGAGATAATGTTGCGTGTTCACAACAGAAAAGTCAATTTCACACGTCTGTTGCCATCAAAATGCGCACCTGATCGCCCCCGTAAACGCAAAATCTGCCTTCTTTTTTTATGAAAGAGCATGTATCGAGGATGGCGGCGCTTTCGATCCCTCAAGAGATGGACACAAACAAGCTAACAGAGGAGTCGCCTTTTCCTCGAGGAGCATCGAGGAAAAGGCGGAGGTTGTGAACGTACTTTACGTGATTGGAGCGATGGCTCATGGCAAGATTAGCGAAGAATGGGCAGTCACTCTTAGTCTTCATGAAGGTATCGTGTTTGTTGCGCAACGATATCAAAATGAAAGGAGGACCACCCCTCCCAAGGCTTTTGCGTTCTAATCGCCGACCCGTCAGTGCTGATGCTTGCGAGGCAGATAAGCGCTATTGCCCCACTTATCTAACGCAAACTAGCCCTTCCTCCGCGCCGTTCACCTCTCGGGTCCTCCCATCTTCATTTTCATCTCATCTGTGAAAAACTCTGTCGAGAAGTACTTAAACTGCCTGAACTTTGGAGAGTCAAACGGCATAATTCCGTTAGACATGAGATGTTCCCGGAGCTCGCAATATTGCACACTGTCTCCATCCTTGGCGAGCGTTCTCTCAAACTGGCTCATCAGTTTCTGTTCGTTCTCTGGGATTTGATGGAACCGGATCGGCTCCTCGCGGCTGTGCCACCGTTGCGAGTACCGCTTGTCACTAAGTACCTTACTAGGCCAAAACGGTATAAAGTGCCGCTCCCACTTGGACCGGCCTCCCTCGATTATCCGCAGCGGTACTCCGACTCGCCACATACACAAGCCTACTTGCATGTCGCCCGCCCAACACGAGCAGTATTCATGGATACACTCACCGAGGCGCGAGTAAACCTTTTCTATCGCTTTAGCGTTGATCACAATGCCACTACCGCCATGCGCAAACATACCCTTGGGCTTGGACGTGTCCGCCGCCCAGGTTCCATCACGTGCAAACCCGCCGCACCGCGAAATGAAGAATACCTTGCCCGTGTACACCGGCTTTTCGTCCATACCCTGCTGCATAATGTACCCGGCAAAGTTGTCGAGGAAGATGTACGTATCGTCGTCGAGCAGCAAGTACCACTTCTTGCCCGGAAACGTCGTTCGCAGTAGATGCAAGGCAGGAAGGTTCTTATCCTTGTCCCCCCTCCATCCGGTCTTGTCCCACTACTTTTCGGGCATCTCGCGCGGGTGTGTCTCGTTGTCTACACGGAGCATATCATGAGCGTACGTACGCCTTGAGACCGACCACGCCAAGATCTGCGTCGTCACTGTCGGACACGACGAGAATGTTGGGGACATCACGACCCACGCTCCACCATCCTGAACGGCGCAGAGTAGCCAGGCGGTGGGCCGCGACCTCGTGGCCCGTCTTTACGCCAAAGGCGACGTCATTCTTGACCTTGTCCCAGAGCTCGTGCGTATTTCCCGGGGCGGGGTTCTCCTGAACCCACTTTGCGCGTGCGGCGTCGATACGAGACAGCGAGGGGCCAGGGGATTGTTTGCCGTGACCGGTGCGCTGGGACAGAAGGAGAAGGAAGAGGAGAACAGTGGCAGAAAATAAAAGCAGCCTGACTGGGCGGCGTACGGAACCAAAGCGCCGGCGCAGCTTTCGCAGCGGCCGTGCAAGCTGCGCGTAGCAGCGGGCGAGACGTTTAGCTGGGGTGGGCATGTCGACGGAGAAGAAACGTGGGGCGGGAGAGGGGACTCGGGCGAGGGGGCGGGGCAGGGGGTGGGGGTGGGGGTGGGGGGATCGTACACGTGTACTTGGACAAATCATTTTTGGAAAGCCCTCGAAGAACCAAATTTTTTACAAAACAAGAGTATCTTTTTCCCCCTCTTTTTTTTTTGGGCCATTTGCGGATCTTGGGGTGACAGGTGCGGCTTTTGATGCCCTTGGGGAGGTGAAGTTCTAGCCCTGGGGGTGTTTTGGGGGCGACTACCCCAATTGAGGTGGCATTGAAGGGTGACATTCTTCATTCATCCAATTCCGAGGGTGACGTCGCCCTAAGAAAACGACATGTTGAAACATGCCGATCTTTGTCTGTGTCTATAGGGCGACATTGGATCGTTTTCTGAGATTGATGTGATTTCAGTTGGAAATATAGGGTGACTTCATATGCGAAACACCGGCAACTTCTACCCACTCTATCTACATACAATTACATACAGTATTTTCCGTATTTTCCATACCACGGAAGCATGTTTACCTAGTGTTTTCATCCCCATAAAGCTGTCTCAGTGCACAATCAGTAACAGTATGCGTCTCAGAACGACAAAGAGAGCAAGTATACTTCCTCTTTGATGGCGCAGGTCCGTTCTCATACCAGCTCTTCTTACTTTTTCCCGGGTTTTTCACTGGCCTCCCACGAGGAGGAGGGATAGCTTTGGGAATTCTTAAGTTCTGACCAAAAGCTGCTAACCGTTTCGCTTGTTTGATAACTTTGTCGACAGAGTATTGCGCCGGCATTGAGTAACACAAGCAGTAGTAATTCTCTTTCCATGCTTTCGTCAAATGTCGTCGCGCAACGTGCTTATACAAATTATTAGATCCGTACTTCTCACATATGACAGCCGTTCCGTGATAGCAAGGAAAACCGGAACCATCTCGTGAATGCATGCAGCATGAAGGGGGCGTGTTTGGCTCTGAACGCATGACTACATGCCTCAAACGCGTTCCGTCCACCACGCTTCGTACCGTCGCTTCCATTTGCCCCGTTCCCTCTACAAACCTAACAGACTCCTTATAAACTCTTGATCTCTGAATGAGTACCGCAAGACGTTGTTCAATGTGAGGTGGTACGGGACTCTTGCAGTTCATTGCAGTTGCTTGCCGCTTCAAAAAGGCAGTTCGCTGTGTCGACACAACTTTCTCCAGCATCTTTTGAGGCTCCACTGTCCTGATGTGGTTTCGCAGGGCGGCGGACATACCACTTTCAGCTCCTTGAGATGTCGTGATTAGATCTTGCAACATCGAGCATGCTCTGTACAGCTCACTGTCATCAAACCTATTAAGGTAATCTGACATCTTCATCGGGAAGTCTTTTTTGGCTTGAATAACCTCATCCCTGCTTGGGTTTCGAAGCGCTTTATCGTACATGCGCACACCAACAACCTTTCCCGCACCCAGTGCTGTAGCGAGATTTTTTCGGACATGCAGTGGGTCCAGGAACAACTTCGCGTGCTGCATGCACCGCTTGTACGCTGAGTCGATAGATTTCTCCTGGTCGACAATTGTCGTCCTCGTAGGTACATCAAACCCTGGGATATCCGCGGCGGCAGCAAAAACTTTCTCCCACGTGTCCATTCCCTCAGCTCCCACGAAATGGGCGAACACCAAGGGGCAGAGTTGATGGTTAGTGTCGTATCCGAACACTTCAAATGTGGTTCCGTAAGAACGGCGGCCCAAACCCTCGCAATGAGCGGCATCCACTGCGCATGTCATCCTGCCCTTTCTACAGAAAGCTTCTGCAACCATCGGGACGAAGAGGAACCCGCCATAATATTTACCCTCATCCGCAATATCCGAGACGTCCACATCCTCTACATTAAACCCGGATTGTAGGGATCTTAGTTTTTCAGAGTATGAAAGTTTTTGCTGTTGTTTGTATATGAATCGTGCAGCCTTGATGCGCTGCGCCTTCATTTCCGTACCGGACAAGATGAAAATGTCCACCCTGTGCCCCAATTCCCTCAACAGATCAGAGTATTCTTCCAGGGCAGCCATGTCAACGGCTCGAGCAGCTGAGATGTATCTGTTCAGCTCGCGCCTCACAGCGCGAATGTGTGAGTTTGCTGGTTGTCGACGGTAAATTGACTTCGCCCTTAAAATGGACGCTAGGACGCTGGTGGGCATGTCAGGGTTCAAGGCGAACTCATCACGAAGCGCCCGTGCGGTCTGCTCAGCGGTATACGCCGGTCTAATTTGACAGGACTTTCTGTCGACTGACTGCCCATAGCACTGGTTTTCGTGCTCTTGGAACCGATTCAACTTCCACAATCCCGATTTCGGTTGCCGATTAAAAGTGAGAGTTGCGGCACAATGCTTTCGTCGACAGTCCATACGCACCATTTCGAAGTTTTTCACCACATTCACTCCCTCCGGCACACCCAAATTCGCAGTATATGCTCGAATGAGCTGCTCGCAGCGCCATCTTCCGGAAAGCTGAATCCCAACCTCAGGGGTATACGGGACGCATCGCCGGGGAACCCACGTCATCTCTGCTACTCTATCCGCCGCTATTTCCGCCATTGCCTTCCGCTGACTTCTCTTTTTTGAAGCTCTCTTTTGTTCCGCTCGCCGTTTCTTCTGTTCGTCTTCAGACAAAGTTCTGAGGTCAACTGGCAACACCCTTTCAGCCGCAGCTGCTGCATCACAAGCTTCTCCATTGCTGCTGGTGTCTTCAGGCGTGACGGCTATGTACGCTCCGAAATCAAAGTCATCGTCGTCAATACATTCCGGGCGAGGGGAACGAGAGGAATCTGCTTCATCTTCCATCGAGCTTTCTTCTTCGGCATCAACATCCTCATCGTCCTCTTCCTCATCCGAGTTCACCCCGTCACCCCCCTCTCTATCCCAATCATCGTCAGGCGCCCCAACGAACTCCGCTTCCTCACCATCTGGGCCGTGACCCATTTTAGATTCAAACTCTCTACCCAGGACATCGGTCATAAAATCGGTTCCGTCAAACGAAGATGTATGGATCCTGGGGGAATTATTCCGAGCCCCTCCTTGGCTCCTTGATTCATGACGATCCCTTCGTTCCCTCCTCTGCCTCTCTTCTCGTTTCCGCGCCTCATTATCCATACGTGCTCGTTCCTGATAAGACATTCTCTTCTCTCTGCGCTCCCTAGCCATCCGTTCCCGCCTTTGCGTAATCGTCTCAGGCTTTTCCACCTGACATATGTCTTCGTCTTCCGTTTCCCATTCTTGTCTCATTTCCTTCTCCCTCCGCTGATGTCCCCATTCACTTTCCGCTGAGCCTTTTCTTTCCCTCTCTTCCTCCAATGCCTGCTCTTTTTCTCTCTCCGCTTCCTCCCTCTTCGCACGTACTCTCTCCTCCTCTAGCCCCTGCTCCCTTTTACGTCTCAACTCCTGAGCTCTTTCTTCTTGCATCCTTTCTTCACGATTGCGACGCCCCTCCCTCTTTTCCCTTTCTTCACTTTTTTCCGTTTCTTTGCTCCTATCCTCGCCTTTTTCCGCTTGAGAAGACATTTCCTCCTCCTCAGCCATGACCTTTCTTCGAATATTCTCCCTTTCCTCCCTTAACATGAGTTCGAGTAGTTTCTCCTTCGAGGTTGGAATGAGTGTAAAAAGTAGTGTTGCGGGAACCAAATTTGAAGCATCTTCCCCGTTTTCCGTCTCATCAAAACGAATGTCTCTCTCAGCTTGTTCTTTTGCGCGAGTGAGCTTTTGCATAGCTTTATTCGCGGAGGAGCGATCCGACACACATCTGTCCGGATGAACAAGAAAAGAGAGCTTCTTGAAACGCTTTTGTATATTGCGCAAAGTGGGCTCGTCACTTTCGTCCGCCGTATCTCCGGGATGAGCGCAACAAAAGACGTCAATTACGGGCGTTTCGTTGATGATGATTGTCCCAAAGTGATGCAGGGCCTTTCTGGTGTCTGGCGGAAAAGATCGCATTATCCCGCCAAAATATGGCAGAGAAAAAGGGGAAAGAACAGAGGGTGACAGTGAAAAGCGAGCTGCGGTGCGAGGGATACTTCCGAAGGATGGATTTTTGTGGGGTGACTCTCGGAGAAAGTGGTCGAGGCGCAGGCCGAGGCGCAGGATATTTGACAAGAATATCTGCGCTGCGGACGCCCTACAAATGAGACACTCATGCCGGCCAGAAACACTGTTTCTGGAGGACCAGTAGTTTCATACGAATTGCTCAATTTTTGCAGATAATGCGCCATACATGCCATTTGTGCAATGTCCGAGTGTTTACCAGAGCTTTGAGGCCCACATTTACGTCACATATCCGACACGCCCCGTGCCAGCGCCCGCCGCCCATCGCCGCGCCCCCGCGCCTCCGCCCATCGCGCCCATCGCTTGCTTGCCGAGGCCCACCGCCACCTCGGCCGTCGCAACGGTTCAAACAGCACCAATCGAGCACGGTCATCGGCCGAAGGGAGAGGGCGTCCCCACATACTGTGATCCGAGGATGAGATCCTACGACCTGGTTCCAGGACGCTACTCCTTGAGTTTCCATCGGACGGAGACCGCCGTTTCGAAGCCTCGATGCTATGACTCGCAATGGCCTCTGTCGTAAAGCCGGCATTTGAGATCAAAATAGATTCAAGATTCCGCTTTTCATTGGCGCGACGCAAAATGTTCTCCTCAACGGTCTGCTCACTCACCAAGGGGTAAATGTTTACCGGCTTGGTCTGACCAATGCGATGTGCACGGTCTTGAGCTTGGTTGTCGACTGCGGGATTGTAGTCTGTGTCGTAAAAGACCACAGCATCTGCTCCTGTTAAGTTCAGACCAACTCCACCTGCACGGGTTGTCAGAATCATGCAAAAAATTCGTGAATCTGTGTTAAACCTCTCCACAACTTTCTGCCGATCGTCTGTTTTCGTTGTGCCGTCCAGCCGAAGATATTTTAGACCATGCAAGTTCAGAAACGACTCCAGAATGTCGAGCACCTTCGTCATCTGCGTAAAAATCAGTGCTCGTGAACCAGCAGCTTGAAGCTTTCGCAACAAACGATCAAGAGTTTGCAGCTTGCCACAGTCCCACTGAATCAGACGGGTATCTGGTATTGTAACCTTGCTACGTACTTCAAAAGGTCTGAACAAGCACTGAAGTTGATGCGTCGCCCGGTTCAGCTGTGTAAAACATTCTGTTGCAGATAGGTGGAAAAGATCGTCGTCTCGATAGCGAAGCTCGACAGTAGGCGCAGATGCTCTTGTTATACAGCAAACGAACCGATCCGCGAACGGTTTGCCGGTTCTGGCCACGCTCTCTAGAGTGCGCAATAGAAGGGAAGCATTGGCAGGGAGAAAGCGGATCGCCTTTGCATGACAAAATCGTAGACCATCTACAAGAGATGAGGGATTCATTGTACATGCATCACGCAAATCTTGACCGAGCAATGCGTGTTGCCTGATACGCATTGCAGACAGTTGGGCTTGATATCGAAGCTGAGAGCGCCGAAAGGATACCACTCTATCGCTTGCAGCTCGACTGGGATTATATCCGAGCATTCGCCAATCGTCTGGAACGTCACATGATGATTTCTTCGTAAGAAGTTCATTCCAAATGCACGATTCTGCAGAAATCTTCAACGCTTCAGCAGCATGCCATTTACCTGGCCACTTCTGCTCAATGGAACAGAGATCCAAACAGAGAAGGTCGAGATTGATTGTCCTTTCTGGTGGTTTCGAAAGAGCTCTCGCCACTAGTGCGGGAACGGGATAGAAAACCGGACGCATGGAGAGAGGAGACAGAATCTGACGTCCAACGACGATGGCGACGACCCCCCCCTACGACAGCGTCACCGGCGACGACGATGATGCCCGCGTCCTGCATGGCCTTCGGTGTCGTCGGAACGTGCGTGCCGACAGGCGAGTGCGCCGCGATGGGCTCGTTCTCCGAGGCAGGGCTGTGCCCTGGACCGGCAGATATCCAGTGCTGCGTGCCAAACTTCGGCGCTTGCTTCTCGGGAGAAACTGGGCGCACGGGGACGTGCACGAAATCGTGCGGTTCGGGGACTGTGGAACTTGGACTTTGCCCTGGCGATGCGTCTATCACATGTTGCCTTTTGTAGTGCTGTAGCTTGTAAAATGGGTTTGTTCCGTCTACGTAAGTGATTTGGTGAGTGCATTGGATAGGAAGGTTGGCGGATTAAGGGAGGCGACGTCTCCCGGCCTTATTCAGTGGAATGAACCCGGATGACTTGACCAGTGGGCAGAGTGGGAGCCTGGAATGCAGACGAGAGCAACCCAGAGGCAGTTCCAGTTCCAGTTCAGCTGGGGGTCTTTATGTATAGTATAGCTCTTCCAACGACCCTCCTCTTCGGTGATACAGCGCAGTGCTGTGCATATTGCACCACAGCGTGTACAATGCAGCTTGATTATGTATATGCACTGATGTATGGCGATCTTGACTTGTTCCAGCAGACAGTGCTTCCGTATAGCTACTCAGAACTGCCTGCTGAACTGTGAGGGCTTCTCATGATCTGAGAGCATTCCTGCCTTTGAAGCAATCAACAAGAAAGGCACTACATAAACGCTCGCCGCATGAAGAGCTGGTTACATTCTCCACCTAAGGTTCGACGTTGCAATCCGGTCGCAGGACTCGGACCCACCAAAGAAAAGCGAGGCCAGAAAGGGAGACGTAACACGACGGCTGCCGCAGAGGGTACTTTACAGCTCTGGCGGCGTGGGACGGCCGCCTTACATGGCGCTTTGGCCGATGTCTCGCAAGCCGCGACCGCCAATGCCAGGGGCGCGGCGCTCGCTAATGCCAGGGATTAAAATGCAACCTCCCCCGAGTGCGCCACACGCGCCAAGGGTGCGGCGCTCGCTGATGCCAGGGGCGAAGATCCAACCTGCTCCGGGCGCGTCAGACGCGAAAGCAACGTCTCGTCCCAGGTCCACCACTCTCATGTCCCCTTCCATCTCTTCTGCAACTCCTCCTTCTTCGCCGTGAGCAGCTCCCTCCTCGCGACGGTAGCAACCCGTTCGGCAACGCGGTCCTTCCCCGCTTCCTCCGCCTGGCCGACCCTTCTCTCCCTCTCTTCCAACTTGCGCACCCACGCATGTAGCCTCCCCTGCTCGACGCCCGAGTACTTCAAGCTGGCGAAGAAGGAGCGGGAGGGGCGGGGGATGAACACGAGCAGCGTGAGGGCTTCTTGGAATTGACAGGGACTTTAACTAGCTCCCTCACTTCAGCCACGCGCAAATGTTTTGCTTCATCTCCGCCAAGGAGACGAAGCACATCTTCGGTTAATGCGAACGGATACCTTGAAGCGCTATCATGGACAATACCACGGTTGCAGTCCAGCGCAACGCAATGATCTACAATTCCGTGTTCCACTATTCGGACTATCCACACGCCTTGATTATGGTGCGCAAGCCACTTGAAAGGATTTGCATCGAACGCCTTCTTCACAGCTTTAGGAACTCGGCGCACTGATAGTTGAGCGGGAATTTGGTGAACCAGAGAAAAGAGTTGCTTGAGTGTTTTGATCTTCATCGGATGCTTCCGAAGGTACTTGTCGAGGCTTGTTCCTCCTGTGGTACCATATAGCGCACAAGTGCCGTTGGACAGCGCAGCCGACACGCATGAATCGTCGTTGCTGCGCACGAGGTTCGGGCCATACTGGTGCACCTCAAACCTTCTTGATCCAGTGATTTGTCCGCGTGCCCCAATACCACCGATGAGTATCGGTACACCGCGATGGGCCATCATCCACGCATACAGTCGACGGAACATCTCTTGCAAAAACTTTTTCTTGCGCGGCAAGTTGTTGGTACCATCATCTATCGCGTTTAATAGAGCCTTCATCGTGTGAAGGGATAGTGTAATCGAATTGGCATCGATAGGCCAGAAACTTTCGTCACCGCCTGTCAATCCGGCGGCAGCGTACAAAACGCCGTCTTGCATTTTGTGGCCGCTTGCCCCTTGTCGGCCATCACCAATCATCACCCTGTCAATCGCCCAGCTCATGGTGTCCAAGAATACTAGGAATGTTGCACCTCCCCGGAGATCTGCACAAACTTCCGTTCTTAATGGACACGCGTGAGATGGGCGCCGGGCTCTTTGGTGCGGGTTCCGGGTCACTTGGAGACGCGGCCGCGGTGCACCGTGCTAGAGGCAGGGTGAGCAAGGCGATGAAGAAGACGGGTGAGGGCATTGCGGCGAGATGTGCGGGGGGGGAGCTAGGGAACGTAGACGCCGAAAAATGCCGGGTTCAGAAGGCAGAACGTACGCTGCGTGACCGCGCGTCACCGTATGCCACTGTGGTGGGCACTGGGCGGCCTCTATAGCCACACTATATTGTTTCAGTTTTGAGAGCGCTTTATCCAGCGCGAAACCGTGCGTTGGCGTGCTTTTATAGGGGTGACATTAAAACAATCATGCATTTCTAGGGCGACTTTTCTAACATTTAGATCTCTGCCGAAATGCCACGATGGTATACGTTTTTATGGGGTGACATCCCCGAATATGAGTTTGTCGGAGGTGACTTTACGATCGTTTTTCTGTCACCCTAGAAAACGTGCATTGTCACCCCCTGAAAAGGACACCATGGACCAAAATCACCCTACTAGCAAAGCACTTTTTAGTAGTGTCGCCCTATAAAAAACCCCACCGCATTGAAATCGCCCCACGTAGATTTCACTTTGGCCGGGTGTCGCCCCAAAATCTACACTTTGACCCTTTTTTTTCTTTTTTGGGTGGTCTTTTTTTCTTTTTTTTATGAGAGAGCATGCATCGAGGATGGCGGCGCTTTCGATCCCTCAAGAGATGGACACAAACAAGCTAACAAAGGAGTCGCCTTTTCCTCGATGAGCATCGAGGAGCATCGAGGAGCATCGAGGAGCATCGGGGAAAAGACGGATGTCGGAGGGCGGGATGGTGGGGAAGGTGGTAGGGGTTTACTTAGTGCTTGCTTAGTGCTTGGTGCGTCGGTTTTTCGCTACGCGCGTCGGTTTTTCGCTTCGCGTCTCAGTTGATGGTCAATTTCCAGGCATGTAGTCATCTTCACATGCGCCGAACCGGAAACATGCCACCACGTTCAGCATCTGTTGGGTGCAAATGTTTCGCCCTTGGCGACATCTCTCACGTGCGGTGTACCTGCATCTTCTCCTGTCTTCACCTGCTCTCTTCCCTTCTCGCTGTCCTGCAACAGCGGAGTTCCGCTAGGCTTGTGGCGCTAAGCACACGCTCTGCTAGCAGCATGCAGCGCCATGGCGAACGTCTTGAGCAAGGAAGCGGAGAGAGCTTCATTTCTGCCCGTTGCCAAAAAGAGGTGGAGCCTTTGTGGGGAACGCTTACCCCTGACGTAATTTCAGAAAGCATCTTGCAATTCGGACGGTCTTCGCTCTGAATGCCAGGACTGTAACCGTAGCCGGGCGGAAGCTCATTTTCAAGAAATATCAGCTGCGCAATGCCTTTCGCCCGGTCTGACCAAGACGTGCAAAGGATGCAAAATGACCTTGGACGTCAACGCGTTCCATGTGCTCAAGACCGCAAGGGACGGCCGTAGTTCGAAGTGCTCTGCTTGCAATTCCAAGGAAAAGAAAGCTGCTGCTGCTGCACGCAGAGCGCCCTCGCCGAATGCCGAGCGGCAGTGTCGTGTCTGTCGTGCGTGGAAGACTGTGGGACACTTCCGGGTAGATACCACATGCCGGTTAGGAACGGAATCGACTTTCAAGAGCTGTCAAAAGGCAAAAGAAGTAGTACAGCGAAAGGAACACAAGAAACGGAAGTGTGATTCGCTAGGGGCCGGAGACCATATTGAAACGATGAAACGCCGGATTCATATTGTGGTGACTGGTGCCAGACGCAGAAACCTGGATGTAAAGCCCGAGCATTTGGAAACCATCACTGGAAACCCTTGCAGTTATTGCGGACGTCTGCAGAACCCGGACCTGGGAGTGACGGTAGATAGGGTTGACCCGAGCGATGGGTACGTTCCTGAAAACACTGCCCCAGCCTGCTGGCCTTACAATCGAGCTAAGGGGGTTCATGTCGTCGAACGCTTCATTTGGAAAATGTCGCTGATTGCTGGATACACGAAGGATGGGAAGACAACTGACAAGGACGAGGATGACCTAATTGAATACGGAGCAAGCATCGGTCTGAGTCACGTGAGACCTGTGGCACGCGATCAGCAGAATTGGCTCATTACACTCACAGCTGACGAGGTAGATCTGTGGTGTTTTACTTGCTTTTTCTGTGGATCTTCGGCGTTTGGGATTGACAGATTAACCCCGGGATGTCATGGAGGTAGTTTTTGCACCGAAAACGCCGCCCTTTGTTGCTGGGAGTGCAATAGCTCAAAAGGGAGACGTGACGCCTGGAGCGTTTTGTAGTGCAGTGACCGTGCGCCCTTTATCCCTGGTCACCGCCGTCGCGGGGCCGCGCTCCCCGCTTTTGACACGTGTACTGTGCGCACACACTTGGGAAGGTACCACACGTGGACACACGTGTGGCACACGTGTAGGACAGTCGTATGACACGTATATGATACGTGTACGACACGTGTACGACACGTATACATACGTAGTGCCCACAAGTTTCTACGCTAATTAGCGTGTAATGCCTAGTGGCAATTCTAATGACGATAATTAATTAATAATTACCCATTTAGTAACCGACGCCGACGACGGCGCTCGGCCTATATAGGTCGGGTGTCGGAAGGCGCTACAGTAAAGAGGCATGAGGTGATCGGACCCCATCTCTGGTGGGATCCTCTACGGTTCCTATCTAGTTGGCTAAGTCTGGTACCTGCACCCTTCGTCGTCATCCTTTTTCTTGTTTTTCCTTTACTTTTTCCCCTATTTTCTACGTTTCTACGCTACACTTGTCCTTCCTTCTTTCTTCTGCCTTGTGTGGTACCGTCGATCCTCCGGTGCGGATCGAGGTACAGACTCGGGTTCTGTAGCCCGAGTCTCTCCGGGGAGACCAGTCCCGTGCAGGGACAGCGCAGTAGAAACACTGCAACAGCATAGACCGGGAAAGCTGTGGTAGAGGGCAGAGAAGAGGAAAAGGCAAAGAAGGGTAGATAGCCGTAAGGATAGCGAACCGGTGAAATAGGGACAGCTGTAGGGATAGCCAACCTGTCAGAAAGGGGAAGAGGAAAGGAATCGCGCAATATGACACTCGTACGTACGACCCGAAGGAAGGAAGCAACCTAAAAGGGGGACCCCTGGGTGTGGGTACGTACCAGAGACTCGTCCTAGTAGCTCCAAGATCCAGAGAACCGAGGGTGATTGCTTGCTTTACGAAGGGGGAGGTGGCACCGGCAGGTCGGGTAAAGTACCGCCGGTGACACTGTACTATAATTACAGTTTGGCTACTGTAAGGGGTGGGCTTACAGCCACTACTCTCGGATTGGATCAGCGACACGGTTGGATCCAGAACCAGATCCGAGTATGCCACCTGTGCACCTGTAACACCCTACCGATACCATATGTATTGTACGACACCTTGTTGTGTTGTTCTTCTTCGACGCTGTCGATAGCGGTCCGCGACGGGACTGCCACACCCACTCCTTCTAGTTACTCGATCCCGAGTACCCCTTCACGCGCTGACCGCGACTCTACCCGCGATTCTCGTGTTACCTCTGAGCTACCACGGACAGAGGGCCCCGAACACCCTGGTGGTGACTGGACATACCGCTTTCCCTCATAGCGAGATTTACGCCCTCGTTGGCGAGTGTGTCCACTGCACTACATTTTGGTCTCCCGACCTAGAAAGAGTGTACACACGATGAACAATTCACGAAAAACCCGCCTTCCTGGCGTCAAGACTCGAGCCGCGAGCAGTACACAGAGCGATCGAGCGCCGGGCCAAGATGCGCGAGATACCCCAAGAACTACCGATCCGCTCCCAGCGGTGGCTGTGGATGCACCGCCAGATCAGGACCAACCAACTCCGATAATGGAGAAGCCCAGCGCGAGCAGCGGGGCGCGTACCCCAGACGTTGGGAAGATAGCCGACGTCGAGGCTACAGTGGTCTCCCTCGTTCGCGAACGTATACTTCATATTGAAGATACTCTCACGGTTCTGCGTGCTAAAATCTCCACGATGGAGGCGCGTCATGACCGCGCAGACGCTGAGCTGCGCCTTCTACGTGGCGACGCTAACTCCGTTCTGGAGGATCTCCAGATTCCGGACGCTATCGACGGGTCAATCAGAATAACTACCCGCGATGTAGTGGCTCGGATGGTCAGAAGACTCGAATCGGTCGAGGAGCAACTCCACGGTGGAGGTGACGAGGCCGACCTCGAGGAACAAGATGAACCCCGAGTTGCCAGGAAAAATACTCCGAGAGGAGGAGCTCAAGATTTCGAACGCCACATTGGCGAGCAATCGAGGAGATCTCGAGAGTCGCGAAAATCGCGCAAGAGCAAGAAGGATCGCTATGATCCTGATTGGAATCCATACCCTCCGTCCTCTGACGATTTTGACGACGGTGAGTAGGACCCGTCGGATGACGAGGAAGCCTCAAGTGAGGATGCTGGTGAGCGCCGTAGACGAACGCCGCAAGGGGGGAGGCACGGTCGCCAGCTTGGGCAGAAGCACCCCGGACTGAAGGTGCTTCGACCCACAAATCGCCTCTTCGATGGCGCTTTGGACTATCGCCGTCACAGGCTGACAAGGCGTCACAAACGCCGAAGTGGGCGAGAAACCCGTAAAGTCAAGGATCACATTAGATCAATCCAAACGGGCGCTCCCGAACTTCGTTTCGACGGGAGTGACCCCATTAAGGTTTTGCGTTTTCTATCTCGTTTCGTCGAGGAATGTGAGACAAACTCCATGAAGGAGTAGCAGCGAAGCATTTCCTGCAAGGCCAGGCAAGAACGTAGTTCGATGCGACAAAGCAGATGGACTCCTTCGATGGAGGAATTTCGTACTGGCCCGAAGCGGTACAGTACCTGCTACGCACTTATGCGACAAACGACGCCATCAGCGGTGCAATACTCGATCTTCGAGATGTGCGCCAAAAGGCGGAAGAATCAGAAACCCGTTGCAGCGCTCGTCTGCTGGACGCGGAGTTTCGTTGCGGTAACGTGCACGACGCCGATGAACGAATTATAATGTTCATTGACGGGCTCAATCCGGGAATCCGGTCTCTCGTATAGCGATATCGCGAGACAGAACGTCGAATGAGACGAAGTCGTCGTGACGGAATCACGTTCTTGGATATCGTCCAGTACGCCCAGAATGAAGGCGATGCTCTTCGGGCCCGCTTCAGTGGCGGAAGAAACGCTGAACATGGCGGAAAAAGGCAGGTCGGCATTTTGAAGCCGCCGACCGGACTGGCGCTATCGCGCGCCGGACAACATCGAATGATGATGACAGAATCTTCTGCTGACTCTCGGCCGGCAATGGGCGAAAACTACGCCATAGGTGGCGAGTCGATGCACCTTATGCAAGGAGATTGGTCGCCTGTGCCGACGGCGGAGCTACCCTCGACCACCGAGACGCAAACGGACGACCCGGAGTCAATGATGCTCACAAGGGGCCCGTACGGTCGCGTTCCTGCCCCGGTCATCCGGGGACAGGAACATTCACGCCATGTCCGCGCTGGCCGTCCTCGCTGGCAAATTAACGTGCGAGGAACTCCGAACTTGGAGAGGCCACGTGGTAACTTAATTTGCCACAAGTGCTACGGGCCGAACCACATCGCACCAGACTGCGTAGTTCAACTCTCGATTGCCGAGTCAACTCGTATCATACGAAACTACGACAACCTTTCTGCAGAAGTAAAGCAATGCGTACCAGCGGACAGCTATTGGAAGTTATGAGCCCTTGACGAGATCGTCAACACCCGGGCTCGCGACCTCCGGAACGCGGAAGCCGCGAAAACTGACGCCCACCAAGGCGGTACAGTGTCCAAAGACAACCAGGGAAACTGACTTCGGGAGTCCGCGTCGAATCGGAGGCGAGAGGGCCTCCCCCGGCTACCTGGAGCCTGACGCCGGGCGGCGAAGGTCGTCCCTCCCCAGTGAAGATCCTGTCAAGGAAGGATATGTTGAACCCCAAACATGGGAGCAAGCTCAGCGAGCTACGCCGACCATGGCGAAAATACGTGCCCCCACGTTTAGAAGGTACCATTATGGTGATGGCGAAGCGCAATTACAAGTGCTATGCCGACTACGGGCTAGTCCCGGAACTTTTGGGAAGGAAGATCACAGTGCTAGACACTGGTGCTGGGCCAAACTTTATTCGAAAAGATGAACTACCCCCGCAGTATATGGAGAAAATGAAACCAGGATCAACCCTGAACATTCGGGATGCAAACCGCAAACCAATTTTAATAAGTGGGACAATTGATCTGGTTGTCAGAATTGGTTCGCGAATTACTCGCGTAACATTCCTCGTATGCGAGCGCCTGGCGGCTGGAGTTGTCCTGGGATGTGACTTCATGGACCGTTTCGTGGAAGCCTACCCACGCCGCAAGACGATCGAGCTCGACTACGGGTCCTCGGTCCCTATTACGAGAAGGCCACTCAGGCGACCGCCGAACGCACCGCCATTGCTGGCGTCCCAAGAATTCGCCAAGGCAGGCGGTCCGACATCACCTCGAGTCAGCGTCACCAAGCCAGTCGTGCTTGAACCTGGAACGCAAACATTCGTCTCTGTGACGTCAAAACGGAACGGCCTCATGGTCCTACAGCCGCAGGAGAAACTCTACACAAAGAGTCAAGTCGTCGCCTCCAATGGCGTTGTGCAAGTCGAGCCAAATCGCGAGTTCCGCGTGCTCGTTGCCAATTTTGGCATCGCGCCTTATCGGCTTGTTAAGGGCCAAACGATCGGCACTTTGCTGCCACATCCGACCGCTGTTATAGCGAGTAAAGTCAGCGTGGCTGCAATGCTAGGCCTCACCGATGAGGAAGCGAACGAAGTCCAACAAGACTTCGACAAGGACGCCAACCGGGCGGTAGAAAACACCTCTATGGCGAGCAATCCGGATGACGTGGATCTCTCACACGTCCTGGCCCGCCATCGTGATCAGATCAAGGCTATGCTACTCAAGTACAGCTCCATGTGGAGTGGGGAGCTGGGCGAGATCAAGGTAACGAAGCATCACATCGATACGATGACTGGAACGCGACCGATCGCGCAAAACCCCTACTGAGCAGGACCAGACGCCCGGGAGGCGGAGATGAAAGAAGTAGACCGTATGCTCCGAGCCGGAGTAATCGAGCCGTCGAAATCAGCATGGGCCTCACCGGTTGTACTGGTGCCTAAGAAGGACGGGCAGTTGCGCTTTTGCGTGGACTACGGGCGGCTAAATGCCGTGAAGATACGGGATTCATACCCGTTGCCTCGAATGGACGAGTATATAGACTCCCTAGGAGAAGCAACCGTCTTTTCGACGCTCGACTGCAATAGCGGGTATTGGCAAATACCCGTTGCAGAAGAAGATCGCGAGAAAACCGCGTTTGTGTGTCATGCTGGACTGTACCAGTATCTCCGTATGCCCTTTGGGCTAACAAACGCTCCCGCTACTTCCCAGCGAACGATGGATATTGTGGTACAACTCCACACCGCGACCCCCGGCGGGAGATGAGAACCGCCGAGACGGGCGGTTACTACTGTAGTAATCGTGCACGCGCCCTCTGCGAGCACAGTAGTACCTCCACGGCGTACACGTGACACAACCGTTGGCGCCGGTCGTGGCCACGGGCACACGTGTGCGACCCATCCGGTAAGTAATTAGCAATTAGTGGTTAATGGCACAAATTAGCCAATTTAGTACAGTAGCTGGTATACAGTATGTAACAGCTACTGTAGCGGGACAGGTGTCCTGGCGTCCCACTTAGGGGTTAAGACCAGGGGCACCTGCCCCGTTCCAGTAAACGGGGGCAGACTCGCCTCCCTTCCCTTTACGGCTTTTTGCTAACTCCGTCCGGTTTTACCTCTAAGTCTCAGGCTTCTAACCCGTGACCGGCCGTCCGGATCTGACACCACCGACCGGCTGCGCATCACCGGCCACGTGAGCCTTCCCTCTTTTCGAGTCCTTCCGTACGGTTCGCGCTCGCGTGGGTTACCCAGCGTCGCGCACTCCCTTACCTCTAACCCCCCTCGTTCCGAGTGGTCGGTACGAATGTAGTTATACCACATTTTGGTACTCTCGTGGAAGGGATAACTACAGAGATTGAGCCCGCACTGGATCGCCAGCGCGAGCAACTACCGATCGGATTGAAAGAGGTCGAAAATCACCGCGTCGATCGCCCGTGATCATCGACGATGAACCGTGCGGATTCTGCCGGAGAAGATACAGCCTCCGGGCGAGCAAGTACCCGGAGTGGCAGAGGCGCACAGCGCCCCCGGATCGACAATCCGGAAGCCGTGCTACGCCCGCCGTCTACAAGGGGCCAGAAGACCCCTTTTGTGTCGGACACCACCGCCGGGCTACCGGCTTGTGGGGGGAACCGCGTACAAGTACTGTACGACGCGTTACTCCCGCGACTAACAAA